>NC_134405.1:297772079-298027079 GCF_038048845.1 Mixophyes fleayi | reverse complement strand
TCAGCTATGTTAACTCAGAAAATCAGTGCCTTTTTTTCTGAAAGTCCATTCAACATACTAAGCCACTAACTGCAACCTATAAAGAAAGTGCCCTGTTAGCAGCAATGTAGTACATCAGAGTTTGTGATCTTTTTTTTATTACTTTTTAACTTACATTTCTTTTATAATGAAAAAAATACTCCCAGCATATATATCAAAATGGCACTCATATTATCATGACAGCCTGAGTCAGCTAAGCTGAAATTGTAGAGGTAATTGCCAAGTATACTTTAACAGAGAATAATCAGAATTTACAATAAAGTCCAGTAACAAAAATTTCACCATTAATTTACATATTTGAAATAATCAATCACATGGATATTTTGTGTTCAGATTTTGAAAAAAATATTTTAGCTATGTTCACATTAGCGAATCATGGAATGTTAATAGAGTAAAAGTATTATATTTAAATTTACTCAACAAAAAAGATGGATTCATATATTTGGTAAATTAAGAAAAGCTAAAATTCCATGCATTTCCTTTTTTTTTCTTGGCGTAACATCAAAATAATAAGTAAAATACAAAATGTTTCAACAGAAATATGCAGTTTTGAAATAGAGACATATTTTTTTTCATAGCAAAACAAATAAATTAATTAATACAGTATATAAATATGTTTATTGGCAGCATTTTTACACAATTATCTAAATGTCAGCTAACGTCTGACAAATACATCACAATACATTTGAAAACAGATTATTCATATGGCTCATAGACCATTAAAATTAAGACAAATAGATCAGGTTGTTTTTTTCCTTGGCAGCTATGATTAAATATGGTTGAGTAATATTTCACCATGTCCGTCATGTCAGCATTGTGAACCTGCTCCAAAATCTTTTCACAAAAAATAAAACTTTGATAATTTTTTAAGTCAAAGAGAAGAGGCTGTGTGTAAATAAATGCACATAAATTGTGCTGCAAGTGTAATTACAATTGCTGTTAAGTATCTCTCAGTTGTATTTGCTGCTAAGTAAATCTCAAATATCTAAATCACCGACAAGTCAATTGTTGGACCTCTTTGCAATCGGACAAATAAGGGTTCCATGGAAGCATGAAGCCAGGAAGTCATAAGAGATTATTAAGTAGCTTCTAACTCTGCTCTCCAGCTATTTAGCCCTCCTCCTCGAGGGTCCTCCACCCCACGTCCACTCTCGCTCCCTCATCCCCCCTGGGGATCTCCTTGTCTTCTGCGCCCTCCTTCTTGGGCCCTGTCGTTTGCGGATCCTCCCTCCCCTTCCCCGCCCTCTCGAGCTGTGCATTGAGCTTACTGAGTTGCTGTGCTTACTGTTTACTGTTTACTGTACTGTGCTGTCTCCCATTGTATTGTATTGTAATTTGTTTGTCTCTGTACGGCGCTGCAGACGCCTTGTGGCGCCTTATAAATAAAAATTAATAATAATAATAATAATAGCTTGAAAATCAAGAGGAATTGTCTCTATAGGACTAGAAATGAATAGATTTGGAATGGTAACAACACTTCCGAAGGTAGTAAGTTTATGGCAAGATTGTGTTCAGACTGAAAGCTGCCAAAACTGCATTGTATTATGGGTCCAGTTTAATTTCATATCACATCTAGTGGTGACAGTTATGGTGGCACTCCAAAGTATTTGGTCAAAAGTAGTCAATAATATAATTACTATAAGTTTTGTTTGCTGTGATAATTACCTGTAATGGATTTATGTGCAAGATGTGCACCAGTTAGTGAAGTTTTATATAAAGGTAACATTTTTTTCAAACATCATATTTCCAATATCATGCATTTAACGCTCAAATGTATATACTTTGGGGCTGATTCATTTAGCAACATAAATGCCAATACTTGCCGAATTGGCATTTACGTTGTTTAATAAATCAGGCCCAAGGAACCTTATTACAGCCTAGAATTTCAGGGGCTGAATGGAGTTAGGAATGGGTGTATGCACGTAGTGAATTTACAGTAAGGGTGTGTCAAGCTCGAGCGCATGCAGCAGTGTCCAATTCAAGCTTGGGGGATCATTAAGGTACGTGATTTTAAGTCCTATCATTTGAACCAGCTACAGGTCGGGTGTAAGTGATGAGTGATAGTGATGACGGTCGCGTATGCTAGAACATGTGTTTATAGTCAAATGCAGCTGTAAAAATGAATTTTATTACATTATTACAGTAGGCATTAATAACATCCTGCTAAGTGTATTTAATGGGGAACAAAAACATTATATTTTTTTTATTAATAACTATATTAGTAACAGGTGACAATTTAATACTTTTTTTTCTGTTTGTTCTACTGGGACTTTATATTCCACATATGTATTGTACTTATCCTGCAGTATATTGTCTGTCAGTGTTTGTAGTTGAATATGGATGTGCATATGCCCGATTTATGTGTTGTTTTTTTAAAAAGAAACACATTACGTTCATTTTGCATGCCTTAATTAATCAGGCCCTTTGTATGTATAGTTGTTGGAGGCTAGGTTTGATTTTAGTCAAGAAGTTTCCAATGACAGAGGTCAATAATGATTCCCCATACTGCATAGATCTTAACCTTGGAGCAGTGAATATTGGTATACTTTTGCAGCACTCGAAAATGCCTCTGGAAAAATTAGGTACGGGCTATACAGAAATACTTTGCAGTCCCATGTGACTAGTACACAATTCTGGACCTTAAACTGTTGTCTTATATATAAAATTCATTAGTCTGTTTGTTTACCTGTCCAGTTATGCATACGGACACCCCTGCACCGAATGGGATGAAACCAATGCGAGGTGGTCCAGTTGGATCCTGACCAAGTTTTAGCGGGGTTACAGTCCAAGTTGAACCGGTAGTTGGTGTACATTGGGCAGAACTTTGACCAAGGGTGCCTGTTCTGAGCCTGCATTCGGACACCCTGCACCAATTGGGATGAAACCAGCGCAAGGTGGTCCAGTTGGATCCTGGCCAGGTTTTATGGGGGTGAGGATCCCAGTCAGACCTAACGTAGTTGTATGTTGTCTAGAACATTGACCCAGTGAGCCTGTTCTGAGTATACCACTGGATAGATTTGAATGAAAAGTTAACAGACTGGTAACATTGGATCCTAGAAGACATACTATGGAGTTGAGATCCCAGTTGGACCTCCCATTGGTGTACACTAGGCAAAACTTTGACCCAGGGAGCCTATTCAGGGCCTTCGTCTGGATGGATTTGGATGAAATTTAATATATAAACAAGAGCTGCTAAGCTGATAAATATTTTTAAAAGGTTTACAGTTAGTTCCAACTCATTGATAACTTAATAACTTGAAGATTTAAACCCGGGCAACGCTGGGTACTTCAGCTAGTATATTATAAAATAAATAGCGCCTATTGATGATCACTGTAAATGTGCATCCCCTCAATGCCTTCTATATAATACCTACTCCCTTTCTATGTCTAATATATAATAGAGAATCCACTCTTTTCCACACTGATGTCCATTAATTGATACAAAGCACAGTGCTGATGTCTGTTAGAAAATCAATCAATAGAAATATGAGAACCAGTTTCTGTGATGCAGTCCTTTTTACAGCAAGGTAATGTAGAGCAAAGCAGGAGCAACAGACCAACTCCTTATGGAGTCACTCACAACAAATACACCATTTACAATGCTAGTACAATTTGTACACATGCTGTGCACTATTTTTACAATATGGAAGTCTATACAAAAAGCAAGTTATAATAATTTGGTATAAAAAGTATTTATGATGTAGTTGATAGCACACTTAACATATACATCTGGCTAACTTCCCCTTTTAGCTATAACATCTTCTTTTTTGAAGAATATTGGGAAGTTCAATTAAGTTTACCAGATATGTTACATCCCATAGTTATAACTGAATGCCCTTTCTTTTTTACTCCTTGCCTTTACATAAACAATTTGCAACTGCCAAATGTCTCATATGTCATTGTCTTTCACTATAGAAAAAAAACACATGATTTAGTAATAAAAATGTCCATCAATGTCCACTATACAACAAACTAGAAATTAATAAACATTGATAGACACAGTCCCTACTGTACATGTGTGATACACATGCACAGTCCACATACAAAGTCTTTATCATTCTGCAGAAACATTTACATTCATATCTAGGGGATTTATTTACTAAACTGTGGGTTTGAAAAAGTGGAAATGTTGCCTATAGCAATCAATCAGATTCTACCTTTAATTTATTTAGTGCGTTCCTCTAAATGACAACTAGAATCTGATTGGTTGCTATAGGTAACATCTCCAATTTTTAAAAAACACAGTTTAGTAAATATACCCCTAGGTGATAGAATTTAGAAAATAGCCTTTATGGACTGAGTCTCACTGTGATATCTCATTATGTTACTTAACAGCTATAGGTTGATCTATCCCCGATTTCTCTTGTTTTCATATGGGTGGAACCATTCTATGAAACTGTTTGTCTTTTTAACTAAGTATGTTCTAATAGGTTACACTCTAAAAGGCTTACACTCAGTGAAGACTACCTGGGAATTCAACAAATTACTGCATTACCCTTGCCTGGGCTTGCAGAATCGACAACCAATTATAGACAATCATTATGTGACATAAACATGATATTTCCACAATTAGGAGAAAAAAATGGCACATTTGACTAAATCTACAGTAATCGGATAAACCGTGGTCATCCACATATTCAGACTAGTAAAATTTAATAGAACAATCAGTGGTTACAGTAGCATAATGCACAAAACAGCTCCATATAATAATATGCAATTTATTCAGCATAGATTACAGAATAAAACAATAAGTTCTGGGACAGCAACTCTCTTCATCAGATACGTTTAAAGCAATATAGTGGATTTACTTATGTCAGATTCAACCAATCATGGCATAATGCCAGAGGTCACCTGATCAATGTATTACCACTCCTGGCCCTAATAGCACATTACTTAATATTGTATGAAAAACTGACCTATTTACACTCATGCGGATATAACATTTCAAACCCCATGTGCAGGCATATTGTCATAAAAACAACTCAGATTAAAGTCATCCTTGAAACTGCGCAGGTGTAATGTGTCTCTTCTGAGTAGTATTGCCTTTAAATCTCCTTTATGGGGTGGCACTCGCGCCTCTGCCAGCATAGTTGTGACACATTGGGCCTGAGTCATTAAGAAGAGCAAGGCAAAAAATAAGAAAAGCAAGGCAAAAAAAGGAGTAAATTTGATCCTGGACAAACCATGTTACAATGCAAGGGGTGCAAATTAGTTTATTATTTAGCACATAAGTTAAATACTGGCTGCTTTTTCATGTAGCACACAAATGCTTGATAATTTTAATTTTATATTAAAATTTAAAGTTGATCATAAAATGCCCTACCAAACTATCAATCTGTCCCTAAATTTTAAATCTACCACCCCTCCAATGCAACATGGTTTTGCCAAGGTGCAAAGTTCCTGCTGTTTTTTGCTTTGCCATCCTTAATGACTCAAGCCCATTGTGTCTGAGCATAAAAAATGTCTGCCAAATTGACTTTCATTCTTTTTATATTTTTCATCTACATTAAATGCTCTTATAATAGGTTTATGTTAATTCAGTCACACTTTAATAGGCCTTGAAGTCTAACCAACGTATCAAATCCACAAGAGCATTTGAGAAAATATGTGGCTCCTTTTCTATCACATGTTGCATAACATTTCAAGGGATTGGGTTACATTGGGTAGTGCAATATACAAATTCACCTTTAATAATGCCATTGCAGTGCTTACAGTTTCTATAGGGAAATGCCACAAATTTTGGTTCACTAAGACTTCTTAAATAATCAAGAGATTGTTGCATATCAGCTTTAATAAAATAATTATCTATGTATGAAAACAAGGGTAACAGAAAATAGATTTCCATACTTAGGGGTAGATTTATCGACCCTTTTAAAAAGGAAAAGTTGTGGTATTGTCCATAGAAACCAGTCAGATTGTTGCTATCATTTATCTGGAACATTCTAGAAAATGATAGCCAGAAGCTGATTGGGCAAAACCTCCACTTTTCCTGTTCAGTAGATTTGATAAATCTACTCCATATTATCTTCTGCCAATACATGTTTATGTGCGATCTTGCGGATCATCTCAGACTTGCTGTCATAGCAACTTACAAATGGAATTCTTTTATTTGCTGTTTTACTTTTGGTGTCACCAGTGACTCCTTCTGAATCATCCCTTCCTCTTTAATAACATACCTTATTTTATATCCCTTTTGTGAAAATGTAGCAACAATTTTATTATCTCTCATATAAAACTGTACATCAACTGAAATTATTCTCCTGGTCCTAATTAATTGTCCACTATTTTGCTTTTAAATTTATGTGATTAATGGTCCTGAAATGTCGTTAATTATTCTGTAAACTCTGCTGAATAAATTAATTTAAAAAATGCTACATTGAGACATTTTTACTGCAATATACTATGACCACTGTTTCATTGCCTATACTTTTGGTGTTGTGAAAGGTGTCAGCAGTGTTAGGTGGATGTGAAGCCACAAACACTTTTAACCTAAAGAGGTTGCTGTTTATTGAAATTGGTAACTACTGATTATATGCAGGTAATCACAGTCGTTGCAGTTTGTAGTACAGCAACAGTTTCACATACATATATGTAGGCAGTCTTATGCAGGTGCAGCATGCAGTATGCACTTGTATCTATAGATTCAGGCAGGTTGGTATGTACTGTACATCTGTGTAGTACTTACTGTGGTGGTGTCTTGCTATGTTAATGAGGGAGTCTCCGGTCACTATATCTGCACTCTTGGGCCTTTATACATATAAATATAGTACAAGCAGCTAGGAGAGCTGCAACTGTTTCGTTCAATGGCACTGATGGAAGTGTCGGTGCAAAGCAGTAGCGCATCGCAGATATTGCTGTCCTGCCTCACTTCCCTTCTACCACTAGACAACCAGGGAAAATGGGTTACCTAGGTGATGGAGCATAGTGTTCCTATTCTAAAATGTTTTGCTGTGAAACCGTAGGCCCACTAGACCACGGTACTGTGACAAATAGACCATCATACTGTTCCAGAAAATAAACAATGTGTTTTATGCGGACCAGGGCTTCAAGACACTTTAAAATCATGTAATGTGTGTTTAAAGACCTTCTTTTTTAGCTAGTTGTATTTGAAAAAATAACTAAGGGCTGCAATTATCAACTGTTTGGAAAGAATATTAAAATGTTCCAATTAATCTTAATGTACATGCAGGAAACTGCGAGAGAGAGGATCTACTTTAAAGGTTCTTAGTTCCTGGACTACAGGTAATTATAAATTAAAGTGGTAAAAAAATATTGAACACCTCATCTGACTAAGGTTCAACCTTTTTGCTGGTTCAATGTATTCCAAGTATTTATAGTCTATATCCACAGTGAAAGTCGGTGCAGCAGACTCTAATCTCTTCTAATAACCATTGTATTGCTAACAGCTCCCAATTAAAAATGATACAAATTGTTTCACTGAAGAATTTATTTAATCACAGGGGTGACATTTTTGGGATTATCCAAATCTTGAGAAAGAACTGGCCCAGTTGCAACCTCGGATATTGACTTCCACAGTGAATGTTTGAAGAGCTCTTTGATAGCATAACACAGATAGGGGAAAAAAAAGTATATTTTAGCCTCTGAAATACTTTAAAAAATTCAGGAACCTCTGTATAGGTTTCAAGGGCCTGAGTCATTAAGGAACACATACTGAGTGCATCGTGCTGTTGTTCTCAACGGCACGTGAATGGGCTCTGTATACTCCAAGAATCACCAAGGAACAGATCTCAAGATACGTGTGGTGTTGACTATGGGTTTAGGTTCACTCTGCTGTACTAGACCAGACACTGCAGGATGCGTACAATGCGTATGTGGAATATGACATCTCAAAAGAAGGCACAGTGAAAAACAATATTAATAAATTAACGTTACTTGTCAATAATATAGTCATTTATCATTAGAAATGGAAATTGGATACAAAAATAATTTTTAGATAATTTTATTTTTCCATTGAAAAACATTAGGATTAAGCTGTCCTTAATGTCTACTGTACATAAAATACATTTTTACAGTTGCTCCTGGCTGCAGACACATGTTATAGCATGCATACGATACTGACTCAGGACTTAGACCTGACCCATAGCTGGTGCAAGAAATAAGTCAGAAAAACAAAAATCTTTCACACACGCTGAGCTTCATTTTCAAATGTCTGCATTCGCTTGAGTTTCACATGCCCGCATTGTGCATCGAGTACGGGCACACGCCCCTTCCCAGTCCCGTTCACTCCCCAAAATTGTAGACCATCGTAACTGTCATTTGCGTTGGTATACGCAGCGGACTTGCTTTTGCTGACGGCTGAGTGTTCTCGTTCTGGGCATACGCACCAAAAACAGAGATACGTTCCTTAATGAGTCAGGCCCCAAATCTTTAGGTTGTGACCAATCTTTGGCTTGACTTTAACTGTGTCTATAAACAGTCTTGAGCTAGAAATGTACATACTTCTAACTTATGTAAAAATTCTCTTTCAAAAACTTACAGTGGGTTTGATGATCTTGCAGAGAGTAGTCAAATGATATTATACCATTAAGATAAACCACAACGAAATGACCTAAAGATGTCTGAATCAAGTATTTGAAGACTGGCGTGGCATGACAAAGACCAAAGGGTATGACTAGACTTTCATTATGGCCATCCCTCATGTTAAAAGTGTTCTCCAGTCATCCCCTTATCCAAATGAAAATATAAAATAGCCTGTAATTAAGTTTAGCAAAGACTTTTGCTCCTTACAATTTGTTCAATAAAGTGGAAATGAGGGGAAGAGAGTATTTGTCTCTAATCATGATTTTCTTTGACCCCCCTACAATTTATACAAGAGCGAAGAGCACTGTCATTTTTACTTTAAAAAAAAAATCTGTACCAGCAGAGATGTGGATGGCCAAATAAAAAAAATTAAAAATCTTCTTACCATCTTTTCTGGCTCAGACACTTCCTAAATTATTCCACAAAGAGCATAGTTAACTGTATCAAATCAATAGAGTAATTATATATCTTTGTGGAGGAAATGTCTATGCACAAATTTGTACAAAAAGCATCTAAAAAATCAACTTAGCATGATAACCCTTCAGAAATAACAGTGGCTAAATGAATAGAAGCAATTAAACAATATTGAAAACAGTCTACATTTAACCAAATCTCCATTCTGCCATTCTATGTCTGGATTATATTTGATTTACCTTGGCACGTCTAGCATGACTTAACAGAAGTAGAATGGATTAGGGAACAAGATATATTTTCAATATGCATACAATTGCAACTGTCAAACAGATTCCAGGATTCATAAATGCAATGACACCTTTCCTCATGGGTCTATTGTTAAAGGGTAAAAAGTGTACCAACTGGTACAAATGGTATGCATAAGGATTTAGCAATAGAAAAATCAAGAAAATTCCATGCATATCTTACCTTGGAGTACAGTATTCAATTTGTCTTTGAAACTAAAAAGTCTTCAAGTCTCCATAAAATACACCAGGCAAATTTGACTTGTGCTCCGACTAGACAGCAGGAACTGATGGGATGCCTGCCTGACAAGTGGCACTCACTTGGACATTGATTCTGGTTGAGAACTCCTGTACTATCTGAGACAGCAGCTTGGATCTGGCCAGCAAAGGTCTTGGCCAGGCTAGATTTCGTACTATATGATTATATTGGCCTGTTATAATGTAATGTATTGAAATACACCCATACTATTAGCAGAAATAGTAAGGCTAGTTACAGTGTTCCCCTTTAGCATTCCCATAGTACTTACTAGCAAATCTCCAGCTACTACAGTACCCCAACATTGAAGATTTTCCTGTGCACTTATTTAGGGTGTGAGGAAAAATTTGCGATGTTGCATATCCACGAGTGCCTTTGTGACCATTCTAGAGGCACTTTGTAGTAATAGTAATTGAATTGGCCCCCATGTGTTCATTGGTATTCGGTTTCTCTCTGGGTCTTCAGCACAAAACTATAGCTGCTGTCCAACATTAGTAGCTATCAGACAAGACTGACAAAGTCAATCCTATTGGTCAATGCAGTACAAAATCATCAGGTGAAGGTAGGGTCTGAAACATGCAGTGAACAAAAGTCAATGGTTGAATAGTCAAAGGATAGAAAAGGTTATTGGAATACAAAACTTATAATGGCTTCCCAAGTGATTTCAGGTTTAGAATTAAATATGAGCTGGCCACCACCTGATATGCATATCTATTCAAGACACAAAGATGCTACACCGCTCTGCATATGCACATGTGCACAGAGAAAGGTGGGTAAGAAACACAAGACACTCTTGTACTTATGTGCCTAAGTGTCAGGAGCCGTTGTGAGAAGCACTATAAATTCTATATCCCGGCTGCTGCTTGGCAGCCAGAACACCTTACCTTCTATTGCTGCACTAGTCATGATGGCTCACTTTAACCTCTCTGTCCCTGTTGCCAGGACACCTTCTTCATAATTGTGCCACGCTCTCTGCATTTTTCATCCTGACTGATTGCCCAGCTGCCAGGACACTCTGTTCAAACTTTCCCGTCTTATGTCCATGACCATGAAGGGGAGCTTGCACCTCAAGGAGCTATCTCATTGGCCCTCTCTACTTTAATTGGCAAGGAGAGCTTAGTCTCCCTGCCAGTTATAACATTTTTGTCCTGAATTTGTTTGTGAAACCTGCTGAGTTTCTGAAACCTAATATTCTGTATTTATTTAATACATGTTGCCTGACTTTGCTTATTTTAGGATATTCCTTGTCTGCTTCTCATTTAGGTTTTTAGCTTTGTTTATGGACCTTCCTCGCTCTCTGCCTGGCCTGACCTTCTGTCTTGACCTTGACCGCATTCTTCTGGTTCTGAGCAGCAAAAAGTTATTACTTCTTTAATTCAAGGGACCCCCAAATATGGGCCTTTGGTCTGAGCCCCAATCATCCGGCACTAGTCACTGTATATGCTTTCTTTGATCCTCTAGGGTTGCTATATGATGACCCAGACAGGGTAGCGTCTGCTGAAACCCATCTGAGATCCCTCAAGTAAGGTTGCAGAACGGTGAAGGAATACTGTGCAGAAATTAGATAGTGAGTGGAATCATCCAGCACTTTGCATCCAATTCTGCCTAGGTCTGTCCAAACAGATCAAGGACTCCTTGGTTCAATACCCAGTCATGAATACTTATGCAGCAACTCATGCAGCTTGCAATCAAGATCGACAGGCGTATCAAAGAATGGAATATTGAAAAGGGCTTTGGGCTTATAGATTTTTTCAGGAGAAATCCAGGAGACGCTCTTTTGGACTTTTTTTATTGTGGAGGCAAAGGTCACATGGCTCACTTGTCCCAATAAGCTGGGAAAAGACCAAACCTAGTGGATTTGGAAGGGGTCCATCTAGGCTTATAATTGGTCTCTTCCAAAAATTCTCTTCTTGTTCCCACTCGTATTCCTTTTGATATCCATGTTGCTAATGTATCAGTATTTTTAGATAGCGGAGCATTTGTAAACTTTCTGGACATTGGATTGGCAGAAGCCTTAACAATTACTTTTCTAAAAATTGTGGTCTGTGATCTAGATGGTAATCCTTTAGTAGGGGGTTTATTCTGAACAAGACCCAGCAAATTCATCTGTCCATCGGAAATCTGTCATTTGGTTTGATTCTTTGCCCCATGGTTCCTCTTATCCTGGGCCATTTGTGGTTACATAATCCTTTTATTGACTGGGGTAATGGGGAAATCATTTGTTGGGGATAACATGTGAAGCTTCTCATTTGTCTCTGTGGAAGACTGCATGCAATTCCCAATCAGGAGATAATGAATATCTTGTCATGTCTTTTGGTCTTTGTAATGCTCCTGCAGTTTTTCAAGAACTAATTAATGAAGTTCTTCAAGATTTTCTGAGCAAATTTGTCATTGTGTATCTGGATAATATCCTGATGTATCCTCGGTCTCTAGAATTATATCAGTTTCATTGTAAAAAGGTTCTTCTGAAACTCCAGAAGCATCAGTTACTTGCAAAATTAGAAAAGTGCAAATTTGAAGTTGCCAAAGTTACCTTTCTTGGGTACATAATCTCTGTAAGGATTTTTTTATGGACCCATAAAACTTCAGGCCATCCTAGATTGGGTTCAACCTACCAACATAAAAGCTATTCAGAGGTTCGCCAACTATTATAGGAGATTTATTTACTAGTTCTCAGTCATAGTAGCACACCTTACTTCCCTTACAAAAAAAGGCAGACTATACAAATTTGTCTCCTAAAGCATTGGAAGTTTTCACTGTTTTGAAAAAGGCAAATATCTTGGCTCCAGTGCTTCATCATCCCAATTCAGAATTATCATTTATCTTTGAAGTAGACTCTTCTGATGTTGGTACTGGTGCCATCCTCTCCCAAGTGAATTCTTTTGATAAAAGGTGACATACCTGTGCCTTTCTCTCTTGCAAGAGACTATAACATTGGTAACTGGGAACTCTTTTCCATTAAGTGGGCCATTGAGGCCTAGATACACTGGTTAGAAGGAGCTACTCATACTATCACAGTCCTTACAAATCACAAAAATTTGTTGTATATCGAGTCAGCTTAAAAACTTAATTCTAGACAAGCATGTTGGGCACTGCTCTTTACATGATTACATTTTATTATTATGTTGAAGCCCGGCTCAAAGTACTTTAAAGCCGATACAGTATCCTGAAGATTCCTACTAAACCATAATCCTAGTTCTGAGCACCGTCTATAAATCCCACTTCATCCATTATAGCTGGACTCACACAAGACCTCTCCAATCAACTGTTACAACTACAAGATCAAGCTCCTCCGAAAGCTCCTGCTCAACTTCTATTTGTCCCTGAAGGACATAGAAAAGCAGTACTATGTGAACTTCATTCCTGTAAAACCTGAGGACATGGACACTTTTTTTCCCATTCAGATTGGTGGCCATCTATTATTCATGAAGTGAAAGAGTTTGTCCTATCTTGTGAGATATGTGCCAGAAATAAATCCCCTAGGAGTGTTCCTTCTGGTCAACTCATGTCTCTACCTGTGCCCAGTAAACCCTGGACCCATATCTCTATGGATTTTAATGTTGAATTACCCATTGCCGCTGGTCCTAATACCATCTGAGTCAATGTCGATTGATTCAGCAAAATGACTCTGTAAAAGGGTGCTTATGGCGGTGCATAATTCCCTGAGAGTCTGTTATTGCTCTCTGAAAGAACGAGGGTCCAATGGTGAGGCAAATATACTAATGATGTAAATCTCATTAATATCGTAGTGACCATTTAATACCTACCAGCATTATCACTCACAAAGGGTGAGTTCTAGTTTAAACCCATTTCTATTTCGATTTCTGCTCAATTTACTCTTTTTCACACAGGGAATAATTATAATTATATCAATAAAGATTTTCCACAAAGTTTCATTTTAGATAAGATGTATTCTTTTTAACAATAGGTATTTTCAGTAACAGTCTTTACACATATAATAACGCAGCGTAGAAAGCATAATATATTTTACATGAAATAAGGAACAATGCCTACTTCAGCTGTTTATGTATGTATAAATGTTGCCGCGGCGGCGCAAAATTGCAAGTGTTCGTACAATTGGGGTCATGACAGTGCATCATTGGGGGCATGTCTAGCAGGTGAAAAGCACCAGGCCACCCTCTTACAGAAAAATGCATTACTCACACATACCCCTTTTCCCAGCAGCTTTGCTCACATATGTCCCCTCTGCCCACATGCTTTAATCACACGTGCCTCCCTCTGCCCACGTGCTTTAATCAAACTTCCCCCCCCTCTGCCCAGCACCTTTAGTCACACATGCCCCTCTCCATCACCTTTAGTCACAAATGCCCCCTCTCCAGCACACCTTCTTCTTACCTTACTCTCCACTGCACAGCATGGGAAGATATCCAGCGCCCACCCACACTGAGTACCATGTGACCGATGCAGTCACATGACCTAGCGTCTGAAGGTACCTGAGCTGAAGGGTATTTAGCTACCACTGATCCCCCCTGCACTCAATAAAATAAATAAAAAAGAACGTTATGCTGCACAGGCGTGCCCCAGTTCACATCATACCTCATAATTGTTCCCCCCAATTCATCTTATGCCTCATAGTTGTGCCCACAATTCATATCATGCCACATAGTTGTGCCCTCAACTCATACTTTGCCACAGTTGCCCCCACAAATACATAGTATGCCACAGTTGCCCCCACAAATACATAGTATGCCACAGTTGCCCCCCACAAATACATAGTATGCCACAGTTGCCCCCACAAATTTATGCCAAGTATATGTTCCCCTCAATTTGCTGCTCTTACCTTTGGAGACACGTCTTCCTCCAGAAACCCGCAAGGTGCTTCAACAAAACAGCCGGTTTTGGCAGGCGCAGAAGCTCCGTATCGCCTGTCATCAGCTGCTTTAATGAAGCAGCTTCAGCGCGTGCATGCCAGACAAAAGTGGTCAGCGTGCCACGTCTGGCACACGTGCCGGGGGTTGCTGACCCCTGTGTTACAACAACTACAGATGTGTCTACTCAGCCTTATTGTGTGCCGCGCAGCATCGGCGCCAAAAAGGGCGTGGCCACATTGTGTTGTGGGTGTGGCCAACATGGGGCATTGATTCATACATTATAACAAAACATTATATTTATCACGCCCTCGCAGCCCACTGGGTTATATTTTATTTAATTAGGCTTTACAAGTATTTGTGTTTATAAACACAAACTATGAAGATTTATGTCTGCTATCAACAAACACTATTTTACCACACTGAGATTTCTCCATGACTCTAATCAACCATGTTACATACAGTTGTGCGATACTGTACCTAGTCCTTAGGCAATGTTACAACAGTTCTGAAGGCTTTGATCAGATCCGGTGTAACCTTACACAAGTGGGAATTTTCCTGTCACATTTTTGAGTGGCCATTGTGCATTGCGATCCCCATTTTTATCCTTGGCAAATAAACTTTTTACCAATTTCCAGGAGTTTCATTAATTAAAATGCCACATAGAACCAAACACCTCCAAAATAATGACATGCAAAGTTACCGGATCTATTTTATCCCACCCTTTATACCATATATCCTTATCTACAGCTTTAAAACAAATGCATATGAGGTTCTTAATGCAGATTTTGAACAAATTGTCGATGCCTATCTACAACGTCAAGGTGATCTCTTGACATATGTAATTATGTATAAATATGGCCTTAGTGCTTATAGAGTGCACAACAATATTACACTATTCTACGACCCCTTTTTATAAATTATCCATGATACTCATCAAACTAATATTTATTTTTGCTGACATTTAAACGTTTTCTTTGCCCAGGTTTGTGCGTATTTTTGTTAGAGATTTGTTAGAGATGCTCAGGCTCGGTTTTCAGAAATAAAGCCCACCCTAACATAGTCGATCCGAGGACCGAGCCGAGCCGGCTCATTACTTTCACACCTCCTCGGAACTGAAAATGAGGCAAAATGTAATTGTTGTTTTGTCATCAATAAATACCACCCTCCAAGTGTTCTTAAAAGTCTCCAGTGACATTCTACTGTGCATAGCTCACCCAGAAACAGGATAGATGCAGTGCTGAAACAGAAATTCTAATAATAGAGCAGGCAGTGTTCTTAAAAGTCTCCAATGACATTCGACTGTTCCATAGAGGTGGTAGTGTCTTTGTCACTCTCCAGTCTCCAGTCACATTGTTCTTGTCGCTCTCAAGTCTCAGTCATGATCATACAAATCCCTCTATGTCTTGTGCTAAAGCCTATGTTGAAGTGGTTTCGACTCAGGGGAAAAAAAATGTAAAAAAAAAAGCTTGTTCCTTTTTTTTTAAAAAAAACAGCTCTCTAATAATGGTGAAAGTTTACTGTAGAAAAATATAAAATTGCCAACATTCCATTCTACCCAAAATATTAACAAGCATACCAGCATCAGCTAGCTCCCTTCTCTCAACTAGATTACAGCACCTGTCATCATCCTCACCCTCGTCAGTGTGTACATCATCCTCACACAACACTAATTCGTCCCCGCTGGGATCCACCATTACAGAAATCTCTGTTATTTTCAGTAATGGCTTTCCCTGTGGAATTTGCAGCTCATTTTACGACAGAGCTGTCATCATTTTTGGGCAATTCTTTTACACCAGACCAAATGTCAAAATGTTATGTTGACTCATCTGCACCACCACTGGGTCTTTTGGGAAAGCTAAGTTCTTTCCTAGCAGCAGTTGCCAAAGAAACTAAGGGAGGATGAGTCGTTGTGTCATATACCACTTGAGCTGTCAGCTTGCTGACCAGGAGCTCATTGTATCTCTTGAGATCTGGGTCAATTGGAAAGAAAGAGAAGACACAGCTCTTAATCCTAGGATTATGCACACTTGCTAAAATGTAGTAATCCGATTTCAAGATGTTGATAACTCTCGGATCCTGGCGAAGCGAATATACTACTTGATCAAGTCCTACATAGTTAGCGGAATTGCTTAGTTTCATTTTTTCCTTCAATTTCTCTAGCTGTTTTTCAAAAAGTCAAATTAGGGGAATCACTTGACTCAAGCTAACAGTGTCTAAACTCACTTCACAGGTGACTACTTAGAGTGGTTTCAGCACCTTCACAATATCATCCTCATCATTATCCTCATCAACATCCTCATTAGCGCTGTCATCAGCTACACAAATTGTTCCCCCCTCCTGTTGCAAATACAAAGTGGTATCCTACATTTCTGTATTACCGGTTACACTAAGAGGCATACCACTGACAACCTGTTTGAAAAACTATGGAATGTCATTGCAACATGTCTTATCCCACTTGGATTCTCCTGACGATATGTCATTTGTGATAACGCCACCAATATTGTGAGAGCACTACAGCAGGGTGAATTCCATCACATTCCCTGTTTTGCTCACACAATCAACTTGGTGGTACTGAGTATTCTGAAAAATGACAGTGACATGCAAGAGATGCTGTCCCGAAGTAATTCAGGTCATTTTCGGCATTCTGCAACAGCACGTAGGTGATTGCAGCTGCTGCAAGAAGAATTGAATTTGATGGAATATGTACTTTAGTCCAGTACAGTGGAGAATACTTTCCGTGTTGTGCAAGGTGCTGAAATTATTCGGAGTAGTCACCTGTGAAGTGATTTCAGACACTACTAGCTTGAGCAAATTGATTCCCTTAATTAGACTCTTGGAAAAGCACCTTGAAAAATTGAAGGAGGAGATGAAACAAAGAAATTACGCTAAGTATGTAGGACTTGTAGATGAAATACTTTAATCGCTTTGCCAGGATCGAAGAGTTATCAACTTCTGGAAATCGGATCACTATATTTTGGCGACTATGCTTGATCCTAAGTTTAAGAGCTATATCTTCTCTTTATTTCCAACTGTCCCAGATCACAAGAGATGCAATGAACTCCTGCTGAGCAAGTTGACAGCTGAAGTGGTACATGACACGAAGGCGTCTCCTCCTTAAGTTTCTCAGGCTACTGCTGCTAGGAAAAACATAAGCTTTTCTAAGAGACCCAAGGATGATGCAGATGATTAAGCATTTTGACATCTGGGGGTAAATGTATTAATCTCCGGATTCTTGAACTCCCGCGAGTTCGGCGTCTTCAGCGCTTAAATTTAAAGCGGCGCTGCCTTGTAAAGGAAAGTTTCCCTTTACAAGGCAGCGCCGCTTTAAATTTAAGCGCTGAAGACGCCGAACTCGCAGGAGTTCAAGAATCCGGAGATTAATACATTTACCCCCTGGTCTGGTCTAAAAGAATTGCCCAAAAATCGTGGCACCTCTTCCGTAACGCCAACTGATCCTACTATCAATATCCAAAGATTTGTGGTGGATTATTTTAACGAAAGCATAGAAATAGACAGGTCAGACAGTCCCTTTACATATTGGGAGGAAAAAAGGAAATTAGGAGACCCGTATACAAATTCAGTTTGCAATAGCTTGGCTGCCCACCTTCCACTGTGTACTCGGAAAGACCTTTCAGCACAGCCGAGAACCTTGTCGGCGATTGATGAAGAAGGCTACTTCCTAATAATGAGGAAAAGATGATGTTCATCAAAATGAACTACAAATTCCACGAAAAAGGCCTTTACTGGCATGTAGATCAAAGACGTCTGTAATGGTGGATTCCAGCGGGGATTAATTAGTATTGTGTGAGGATGATGTACACACTGATGATGACAGTGTAGATGCAGGTGCTGGGATCTAGCTGAGGTAAGGAAGCCAGCTGATGCTGGATTGCTTGTTAATATTAAGGCAAAATTACATGTTGGCAATTATATGTTTTTCTACAGTAAGGTTTCAACCTTTTTAAAGATGTGTTTTTTTCTTTAACTTTTCTTTTAGATTTCAGTAATGGATTCCTGCCGGTATGAATCAATATTGTGTTAGGATGATGTACACACTGATACAGGTGAGGATGAGGATGAAGATACTGACAACAACATCTTGCTACTGTAGAGTTCATTGAAACTGTTACCTTAGCTGCCTTAAGCCCATTGTTAGCTTGTTTTGTGGGGGGCCCAAACAAATCAAGCTAACACCAAGCTAAGCTAAGCACTTCAGCCAGAAAAGTGGCACTCCTTGTTACTGAAGTGCATGGTTTGTTAAAGTGTGCATGTTTTTTTTAAGATCTGTTATAAGGGTGTGTAGGAGGGTCCCAAGGACAATTCCATCTTGCACCACTTTTCCATTCAGCTACAGCTGTGTGCCAATGTTACCTACTTGTACTATAAGTGCTGAAGTTTGTTTTCAATCATTCTTTCAATTGCTTCTCTCTCGCACATATGACCACATACTTTGCTTTGCACTTGCTTTACCATCTCCAACTGTGTTATAGGAGTGCTCTGGGTGACAGCAATCTCCTTGTCTTTATATTCCAAAGTTTTGTCTGCAGGGGCCGGTGACACACCCATTTGTTTTCTCGGGTCTCTTAGCTGTTCTTTAAACTGGACATATTTACCATCCTGTCTCAGGGCCTCCTCTGTATTATTCTTCTGAAGTGCAGTGTATCTCTCGTGTACAAGCTCTCTTAAATCCGGGATCTTATCCGGTGGGTCACGTTTTAATTTAAGTACAATCTCTTCAACTGCGTCTATATATTGGTTTAAATTTCTGTTCAATGCAGCATATTCCAACATCACGTATTCCATGCTGCCCACATTTTCCATGTCACTGTCTGTCTGAAGCAGATCTAATGCCACTCCAGTTGTAATATGCATTCCTGTGTCTACATAAGTTTGGCAGTTCTTCAGGGATGAGAGGGAGGTATCCAGATAGGAGAAGGAGTCTAAAGATGCAGCACGAGCAGACATGGTTTAATAATGTAGAGTTCATTGACAGCACTGTTAGGCTTAAGTCAGCTACGCAATTGGTAGCTTGTTTTGTGGGGGCCCAAGCAAACCAAGCACTTCAGCCACAAAAGTGGCAATGCTTGTCGCTGGAGTGCTTGGTTTGTTAAACTGTACACGTTCTTTTCAATATCTTACATAAGCGTGGGTGGGAGGGCCCAAGGACAATTCCATCTTGCACCACTTTTCTTTTCTGCCACTGCTGTGTGGCAATGTTTCATAGATGTGCTATGAACTGTCATGTGTTTGTGTCATTGCTCTGTCTCTTAGCATCCAGCCAGGTCGCTGCAGTCTTTGTCCGAAAGTGGATGAAAATAATATTGTGACCTGTGAGGTGGTCAAAATTGACTGGGAATGACTGGAAAATAGTGTTATTGAGGTTAATAATAATGTAGGAACATAAAAAGAGCAAAAACACTTGAGGGTGGTTTTGTCAAAACCAAAACCAAAACCAAAACATTATCTTAATCCAGATCCAAAACCAAAACCAAAACATGGGGGCCAGTGAACATCTCTAATTTTTGTATTTCCTCATTACTTTCTGTACCACCATTGTTCCTCTCACATAATTCACTTTATTGCTTTAGGTATTAAGAGTTTGGGTGAGCATGTATTGGCAAACACCACCTCCCTCTTTTCACTTACTATGATGTGTATCTGAACAATGCTCATGTTTTTGTCACATGTGCAATAATGTATAATACCTTAGCATATTATAACCAAACCTACCACATTAACTCAGTGGGCAAAGGCTTTTGATGAAGAAAAAGTGTAATTATACCACACTAATGAACACACATAGATTCCCAGTGTGGTATTTGCATAGTGCATCGTAAAAAAATATTTTCAAGCCCATATATATATATATATATATATATATATATAGTGGTCAAAGTGTGCTGGAATATATATATATATCTACTATATAAAAGCCTAGTGGCGTGTGTGGGAAAAAAAAAACCAAGCTGCAGCACCACTTGCTGGGCAGAGTTATACACTGACCTATATATTTCTTGAAGGAGAAGTGACAGTTGGGAGTGGTTGGTGGTTGCCGGTGGTGACAGTGGGGAGTTTTTAACACCTTAAGAAGCTTGATGAAGGATGTGGCGATGAAGATGAAGGATGAGGTGATGGAGAAAAATGATGAGGTGGTGACATGTGGACAAAACCACATTAAAAAAGGGCGCTTGCATAGGGAAGTATCGCTCTTCCCCTGAGGAGGCCTGGGCTAGGCCCAAATGCATAACAAGAACCTTTTTAACACCTTAAGTAGCTTGATTTGACTAGCATGCATGAGTATCATATATATATATATATAAGAAAACATGGATACTCTGCACTCTCCAAACACATAATTAATGCTGTACCAAGTACTGTTCTATAGTAAAAACAGGGAATGTTAGTTCCACATATTGCAATATATGTTAAGCTGACCAACTCACGCCAAAGTCTTCCCATTCTGGTCAGTCCTAACATGATCAAATGCTATGCTATTTTATCTGGGCTTAAGGCTTACCTGCACACAGCTTTTAAAGGCAAGTCTTTCCCTAGCACTAGCAGCCATGGGAGACCTGGGACTCACCTGACACAAGTTGGAATTAATTAATGTAATGAATGGGGTGCAATATATATATATATATATATATATATATATATTTATTATATTTATTCTTATTATATCACGCTGGTATCATTATAATATTAATAGCAATCGGACCAGCAAATAAACATTCATGTTATGCCTCAATAGCTTTGCCCTCAGTTCATGTAATCCCTCTTAGTTGTACCCCCAATACATGTTAACACTCAAAATTGTGCCCCTAGTACATGAAGTGGTCTGTGTGCCACGTCTGGTATGTGCGCCATGGGTTGCCGACCCCTGGTCTAATGTCTCAATATTTGTAATTCCTATTTGTTGGATTATATTTGAATCAGGCCTAATTTTAAATTGATCTGGTTTGTCCGAATTTAAGGAAATTTTACAAATGTCAAGTTCAGAAGAATTGATTTGCTCATCCATAAGCGCAAGATACTTGTTAATTTAGAGCCACATATGACAGTGATCAGCAGATCTGAAGTGAGCACGGTGGCATAGTGGTTTACATAGCTGCCTCACGGCACACAAGCCATTGGTATCATTCAGACCAGGGCACTATGTTTGTGGAGCCTGTATGTTCACCTCTTGTTTGCAAGGGTTTCCTCTGCATCCTTCAGTTTCCTCCAACTGTCCGAAAACACATTGATAGTTTAATTGTCCCTGAACCCTAATGCGTATTTGTGTGTGTATTTGTATTTGTCTCTGTGTATTTGTATTTTTCTGTTGCAGGGAATTTATGCTCTAAATGCAAATGTGGCAGGGACTAATGTAAATGATTCAATATTCTCTGTAAAGTGTTGTATAATGAGGTGGTGCTATACAAATAAACTATAATAACAATTAAGGTACATAAACACTAGTGAGAACCTTCTCTCCACCATGCATTATTTATCACTGTAGACACTTAACAATTCCTATTATACCCTATTAAACAAGTCACAAATGTATTGAAATGCCTTTATATGTAAGGCATTTTGTTTAATTCCTAATGACCAACCACCACCATTTTACAGTAATTTATCAGGTACGTGACTGACGCTAAAGTTTCTCTTTTTGTGTGGTTTTGAAACTGCTGAACATCACCAAACTTCACCATTTTGCTATCCAAACCACAGGATTTACTAACAGTTTGGAAGCTGAATAATTAAATTGCTGCAGATGTACTGAGATGTGTGTTTCTAAATCGCATGCAGTTTAAGCTAAACCACCATGAGCTAAAAAAATACTCCCTTCCCATCCTGTACAGGCTGTGCTACTCAGCACTGGGTCTGGTCCTAGGAGGAATTTGTTTGGGCACCTGCATCTAGAGATACCCAGCCCAATGTTAAGAAGCATTGGGCCCTTCCTGGTGCCCATAGGTACACAGTTACTAGGGTAATTTTAAATATTCTGCCTCCTTTGTATAGTAAATAAAATAACTGTGCCCACTTTGTATATAGAACACAATGACAGTGGTCATTTGTATATTAAGAAAAATAAATGTGCCCCTTTGTATATTAAATGAAATATTAAGTGTGATGTAACAATAGGCAAAATCAGTGAGAAAAAAAAAACATTTTCTTTCAGAGCTTGCCAAAGTTACTTTCACACAATTAGTGCACTCTATTTAACCTAAATCTTGTCCTTCACATATCTACTCCAATGATTCCTTTAAGCTGACCAATCTGGAAGTGAAAGTTAAAAATGCAATCTAATGACTGCTATGTGATGGAAAGGACATAACTTGTATTGCTGTTTCCCAGCAGCCACCCAGAGTAGAGGATTGAGTGGTCAGCTGTTGTTCTTAAACAGGGCCAGGTATGATGCTTTATTGTGGGCAAGTCACTTTCTGTAAAGACACTAAGGACAGGAAGCTGGAAGCTGCAGGAGCCCTTTAGACATCGCAAATGACTAGAAGTGGTTAAAAGAGGGATTGACTGGCTCTCAACCACCAACGCCAATGGATTAATTACGTCTAGATCCCATTGTTCTCCCCTAGAGCCAAGTCAGATATTGTGGCATGACAACAACAGGGGGAAGGGACTCATTTTACCCTGAGACATGACCACTTTCTTATATAGCCCCTCATTGAACTCTACCAATCAGGGGAGACTTTTAGTCCTAAGACCTGTGTATAACCCTACAGGGAGGGATTCCTAGCGTGGGAAATGTTGTCCCTTTACAAAAGGCCTGCAGGCGAGGCTTCTGTGTGTGTGTCATTTTGTTTCTGAAAGGTACTGACGTTGGAGTCTTGGCTGCTCTCATTGTGCTAAGGATTACGCCTGTGAGTATCGTGATTACTGCACTATAAAAACTTTTCTGGGACTTGCAGACTTGCTGGCTCTGCTGAACAGTAGCTACATAAGACTCCCATGGTCTTATTCCATCATATCACATCTGGATTGGTTGGGAACTAATCACAGACAGTGTGGGAAAGTTCTGGAAAGTCTAGCGGTAAACTGGTGTTTATTGGCACCTGTTAGCCTGCTTTATATTTTTATGTTTTAGCATTTTGCTGATTTAGAGAACTTCTATTAGACACATCTCTAATAAGGATACTGTTGTATCCTTCCCAGTCCCCTGTCTGCATGACTTGACCCAGAAGTCCAAAGGTACCCTTGTGAGTTTAGGCTCTAATACCCCAGTCTTCACAGGCTACATTGAATGTATGGTCTGCTCTCTACTCTGCTGAGTGGGGGTTACACAGATTTGTCCTTGCTTCTATGCTAGTATGTGGAGAGAAAATTACAATAGCAGATCTCCCTAAAACCTAGGAGGTGCAAGTTTGTGTCCACAATAAATCAGGTGTTGTTTATCGATTCCCCTCCTATCCACTGTCGCATTGAGAGAAATAGTGACAAGGGAAGATAATATCTTATATGATGGAGTTGGCCCCACCAAATTAGCATTAGAGATATTTGAACATGTTGCAAGTTGATTTGATTGAATTGCACCAGTTTGATGGCCACAAAAATGTTCATGGTACAATCGTCAACAGACCCTGATTGTTATGTTTTTAACCTTACTCAACATTTTTTAAATAATGTTTTCAATTAAATAAAACAAATTAAGCTGGTGTCAATGCTCTGCATTATTCTAGTCTTCTAGTCTTCTTGTGTTTTCAACCTGCTAGTTCTACAGTATGATTTTTCTGCCACTTGTACCAACATCTGCTTGTTTTACATTTTCTCTTAGATGCCTCCTGCATTGACATTGGCTTGTTATAGAATATTCTGGTCTGCCACCTGCCCTGACTTCGGTTTGCCTCAGTTACTCTGGTTTGCAGCTTATGCTGACAGATTGTTACAGTTCTTCTTGCATGCTGTTCTCCCGGACTTCAGATTGTTACAGGACATCTGGCACTTGCACTGACTTCAGATTATCACTGTTCTTCCTGCCTGTTACTCAACACTGACTTTGTTTGGTTTTACCTTGGTTTTCTTGGCATGGGTATGTATTGCGGTTTTCTAGTCTGCATTATCCAGGTTTAGTCTTCTATATTTCCTTGTATGTACCAGCCTATAGCTATAAACCTATATTATTGCACAAGATCTGGGGGCAATTGAGTACCGATGAGGAAATCTAGCTCTATAGAAAATAGGAGCTACTAGAGTTGAAGACTGGAACTTCAGTTCTATAGGTCTATTTAATAGCTGGTGGCATGTGTTATAATCATTCAGCTCTGAGAACTGGGGTCCTCTAGACTTGCTCAGCTTCCCTAGCAGTCCCAAAATTGTACTTAAAAGCAATGAACTCAAATAAATAATTATAACACTCTTTAGGCCTTCTTTGCCAAAGAGTCTACACCAAACCTTATACTAACATTAATAGTCAGCATTGCTCCTTAGTTTTTAACACAGCTGCATTTGAAAGTAAAGGATAACTGATTTTTATGTGCAAACTTTATGTATGGAAATGTACCTGTTCAAGGTTTACAATCCTTTACTTTGTACTGTACAGTAAGTTATTTTCTGCTACTTATCAAGGTGCATTGTCCTACACAAAGGGATACATTTATCAAACCTTCTAAAAAGTAAAAGTGGAGTTGTTGCCCATGGGCAAAAACTCCACTTTTTCTTTTTAGAAGGTTTGATAAATCTACCCCCAAATGTTTTCCTTTATTGTTGTACCTTTTATTTGGGGCAAAGACTTGAGGGTAAACATATTATTTCATATTACCAAAATTGCATATTAGCCTTACTTGCACGTGCTACACACATCTAAAAATTAATGAATCCTACACAAATAACTATTTGTAATAATTACAAATTATTTATTATTATATTAGTATTATTATTATCATCATTATTATAGCTATATAAAGTGACAGGATGAACAGCACTGTACAAAGAATATAGAATATACACTAAACTCTGGAATTGAATAATGTAATTTATTAAAATTATCAGCCATAAAATCAACATTTACCACTTCATGTAATATTAAGATGTTCTATTCCTAAAGAATGGAAGTTGTAACTGTGATACATGAGACATCCATATGACTAACTTTGTTACTATTGATAACTTTGACTATTACTATCTCTATTTATAACCTTTTTCCTTTTAGTGTCAAATGTTGGGAGTAAAGTAGCCCCTTAATTGCAACTGTAATTACTCTAGGTTTTAGCATCTTGAAGGTTTTAGTGTTTGTCGGTCACTGCACTTGCTCAGAATACCAGAGTGGGAACCCCTGCAGCCTCCCCGGGGCCCTTTTATTGCTGGACCCCATCGCTGCCACAACTACCTGCTATGGCAGGTAGTTATGCCCCTGCAATAATGATTAGTTAGCTTTTGGGGAACAGCGGTGTCCAAGACATTCTTATAATTATTTTATTAAAATTTAATTTTAAAAAGTTCTCACACCGTACAATTTATACATTTTAAAAAAATACAACGTAATCAAACAGCTGCTAAAAGAAATGTTATATTCTGTCTGAGATCTCTTTATATACTGCATCTGACACATTTTATTTAGAAGAACATGTGGATGTGCCCATTGGCTACCTAGACAATATAATGACAGCTGATTAAAAAGTCAGAAAACAAATTGTAATTGGGAGTATCTGTTTTGAGGGAGCATAATCTCAGGTGACTTTTCTGGAAAAGTGGTTTTGCAGGAATATGACACTAATATAAAGTTTTTATAAAATTCAATGAGGAATGGAGAAAGTAAGTGCCATGTATTTCACAATAGTTGCACTTATTTCCTGATTTATGCAAATGTTTAATTAATTGTTTTTCTTTAAATCCTGTATATCAATTTACTTGCAAATTGTGTTCATTTTTTTCTGCAGAACTTATGTTTTTTTTTATAAAATGAAACATTTCAGATGTGTCAATCACTGATACTTTTGCTTCTTCACCACATGCTTCTACCTGCAGTCACTGTATGGAGAAGACAGCAATTTCTGCCGACTCCCATTACATATAGAACTGCTAATCGGTGTAGGATTGTGACTGCAAGGGAGGACCTCAGGCAGCATACAGGATCGGCCTATCCATGGAAACAGGTAATCCACAATCTCTTGTGAGATTGAATAACCTTTTTTGTTCTGCACTGTTACCTTGTAAAAGCTAGGTACACCCTACTTTTGGGCTACAATCAGGCCCCAGATATATTTTGACCACTTAAGCTGATTTTCAGTGCTACCTTCAATCCAATCAGTCCTACATCTACAACTTACCTACCTGTATAAGAGTAAGGGAAAAAATGTAGTACATTTTAGTCAGAACCTCAAATAACCAAGTCATGGAAGCAAAGTTTTGTACAAGATAAAAAAAATAAAATAATTGAAAACAGAATAATATATTATTATTATTATTATTATTATTATTATTATTATTATTATTATTATTATTAAACATGGGTAACTTGCCATTTAGACCTACTGCAGTAGGCTTGGCCCCTTGCAAAAATTCCACAAATGTGTGCCTTGATATGGCTGAATGCTACTCTTTGTATTACAAATAGGGGGCCCACTAATGTGATCCTTACCCATTGTTCACTCATCTCTTAAAAGCACCTTGTTCCATTCACTAACCAGCACACTGTTGAAGAAAGGATAAAACACAAAGTATGCGATTAAGTATCTTTGTTTTCAATACCCATTTGTACAAGCCCATAACTCTGTATGGAAACAAAAATCAAGTTTATAAATCAAAATCCATCCAAAATCCAATGCATCTTGAAATATGCCAAACCTAGTTTGTAATGTCTAGGTGTCATAATGTGACACAATTCTTGTTGGCACTTATTTTTAGTGTAATAACATAGCAGCAAACTATGGTCACATACAGAACCGCCAGTACATGGAAAGTCTTGTAAGGGGCAGGAGGGTTCGGCTTGCCTGCAGAAAAAAATATATATTTAGTCCGCTGAGGGCACCTGTCCCCTTAGTACCTGAGTCCTTGCTCTGAACAGAGCAGTGATCAGAATAGGCCAGTACATGGAAAGTCTTGTAAGGGGCAGGAGGGTTCAGCTTGCCTGCAGAAAAAAATATATATATTTAGTCCGCTGAGGGCACCTGTCCCCTTAGTACCTGAGTCCTTGCTCTGAACAGAGCAGTGATCAGAATAGGCTCTAAAGTATGAGAACAGTGTATGTGCAAACGTTGGATATGCCAGCACTGGTCCTGGTCACATAAACACCCTAAGGCCTACACTGAGCATTGCATCTCCTATACACTAGAACTATACATGGAAATAATGATTTCTCATGTCCAGTATAAACAGATCATTACTATAATAGTGCTGTTTATATTGTGTATGAAATGAGTCTGTAAAGACTTTCATAAAAGGTTCATTCTTTCACACAGAAAGCAAACTACAACTACAATCGGATTACTCAAAGGGAAAAAAGGAAAACTAATAACTACACCAGTGCAACAGTCAATGGATAGTAACAACTAATCAACTAGCACTTGTATGAAAACATTCCAATTTCACACACTGACACCTTGCATTACTTGGACAGGGAGATTTCTGACTGTGCCACTTATTGGAAGAAAGAGTAAGACAGAAAAATAGTGCGATCTCTAGATAACATGTGCAGCAAACAGATGGAGAATGACATCTAGTGGCGGGACCTTAGCTTATGGTACTAACAGCAATGTTAACATGAAACTGAAAGTCATTTAAATACATGTCCATTACAAACACATACTGTGGTGAACAGATAAGTATAGACTAGCTTTTATTATTCCTATAGTGTATTACTAATGCTCATTTTATTTTAAAGATTGATGCATCTTTAACAACCATGTCAAAATATTTCACAGCGGCTTCTCTTTATTTAATGATAAATAGTACTGTTTAGCATTACTCCATTATTTCTCGTCACTAGTTCCATTGTCCTTGCTTTTCTATTACTATTGGAAATTCTTTACTCTTGAATCAGTCATCATCTTTAAAGGAGATGTCAACTGATTTGTTTTCTTTCAATTTGTATCTCTACATTGTTAATAAAATGATTTGCACACACCAGTAATCATTTTGTTTACTGAGATTTTGTTCAAAACATAATTTTAAAATCTTCAGGATTATGAATGCGGTTGTGAGAACTCTGATTGAAGTATTTTCTGCCTAAATTTATAAATGTGGCCGACACCTCCAGCTCGCAAGTAACAGCAACTTGGGTAAGTGTTTTTCTGCAAGAAGACAGCAAGAAAGTTCACAATATTTTTGCAAATAATCTTGCTATCAATTGGGGGATATGACTGAATTAAAATGTGTGATCGTCCGTTTTAACCATGCATCATGTTTTTTTTTATTTACTATTAAAGTTACAAAGTGTGTTTATTGCACTTTATTATTTGTTAACTACTAATACATAACCCCTTAGAAATAAGTTTCTATGAATCAGAGTTTTGCAGCCAACAGTTTTAGTATTCAGAACAAAATTGTCTTTTGAAAGTTGTTGAACAATTTCTATAAAGTACCCTTCCTAAAAATAAGAAATTGAGCAAATATTTAAGGCAAACAACTTATTATACCCTATAAACGTCTTTGAAGTTATATTTGTCTCTCGAGTAGAGCCCTCATTACACTCTGTCTCATGTCTGCACATTCTCCCTCAACCTTGTATGTCTGTTTGTTCTGTTTCTAAGTATTATTTGTCTTTTTTATGTTTTTCTATTATACTGCCTGTCTGAGGATGATACTGATGATAATCATAGAGATTTTATTAAATGCCAAAAATATGCAACTTGTACAATTCACTTTTAGCATCCCCTATGTCCATAGATCTAAGAATGCTCACATATACTCAGTTGTCTCCAGGACTTAACAGGTGGTTTTAGACATTTATCTGCAAGTTCTCCATCTGAAGGAGACGAGACACAAGCAGCGGCAGCAATAGATCAAGAACTGCAACCCTGATAATAAGTGATAAAAACTTATTCTGAGGAACGTGGAGAAGATAACCCATAGACGATAAGACAGGATGAGATATGGCAGATGCAGGAGATGTTAGCGGAGATGAGATTCGGATTGGGAATTGGTCTGCAAAGCTAGAGACCTATAGACCGGACAGGGCAAGACAATATTCAGGTTACAATCTGGGCTAGCACCACAACATCAATCCAGGCAAACGTCAGGGCAGGCAGCAAAGCTACAAAGGTCAAATCCAGGCAAGTTTAGGGCAGAGATCAGGACAAGACCACCAGCCAACTGGGTAAAAAGGCACAAAGTTACAGAACAGCTACTCACAGGATCACTACACCTATAACAAGCCAGTGACTGTATACGCTAGCCAGGGACGGACTGGCCATCTGGCAGTTCTGGCAAATGCCAGAAGGGCCGATGACCAGATGGGCCGGTTACTAGCTGGCCGACCCCACTGCTCAGCACACAGACTGTCATGCCGAATTCCAGCATGACAGCCTGTGCGCTGAGCAATGGGGCCGGCCCTACACTAACTTCCTTGTTGCTGCGCCTCCCCTCCTCCCCTCCTCCCCTATGAAGCTCTCGGCGATCAGTATCACATGGGACGCGCACCATGTGATCGGTGCCGTCCCATGTGTTAAAGGAGACTACAGAGCACGCCGCGGAGCAGAGCAAACAAGGTGAGGGAGGGTAGTTTGTGTGACAGTGCATCTAAAGAGTGTTTTATGTGGGACAGTGCATCTAAAGAGTGTTTTATGTGGGACAGTGCATCTAAAGAGTGTTTTATGTGGGACAGTGCATCTAAAGAGTGTTATATGTGGGACATTGCATCTAAAGTATGTTTTATGTGTGATAGTGTAACTATAGTATGTTTTGTTTGTGACAGGGTATGTTTTGTGTGTGACAGTGTAACTATAGTATGTGTGTGTGTGTGGGGGGGGTGCGGTGCGACTATAATGTGTGTGTGGGGGCCGGTGTATGACTATATTGTGTGTGTGGGGGCCGGTGTATGACTATAATGTGTGTGTGTGGGAGCCGGTGTATGACTATAATGTGTGTGTGGGGGCCAGTGTATGACTATAATGTGTGTGTGGGGGCCAGTGTATGACTACAATGTGTGTCTGGGGGCCGGTGTATGACTATAATGTGTGTGTGGGGGCCGGTGTATGACTATAATGTGTGTGTGGGGTCGGTGTATGACTATAATGTGTGTGTGGGGTCGGTGTATGACTATAATGTGTGTGTGGGGGCCGGTGTATGACTATAATGTGTGTGTGGGGGCCGGTGTATGACTATAATGTGTGTGTGGGGGCCGGTGTATGACTATAATGTGTGTGTGGGGGCCTGGTGTATGACTATAATGTGTGTGTGAGGGCCGGTGTATGACTATAATGTGTGAGTGTCAGGGGGGGTCTTAATATAATGTGAGAGGTAGGCTATTAATCTAATGGTGAATTGAAGGTGGGGGGCTAACTATTGGGTGCTATTTTATTTGTGGGGTGATGGTGGGGCAATTTAATTTAATAGTGTGGCCTATCAATTTAAGATGAATTGGAGTTGATTTTAAATTGATTGGATTTTTAATTTAATGCTGGCGTGGTTTGGGCGCTGTTAATTGAATGTCAATTTCTAGCTTGGGTCGTTTGGAGGGAGGGAAATAGGTTTATTTATTAAATGGGAATATTATTAATTTAATGTCAGGGTTAGTTGGAGGGAAATAGATGAATTTATCAAATGTAAGTACTAGTATTTTAATGTTGAGGCTGGAGGGAGGCCTAATTTTCAAATGTGGGTGCTATATTAATTTAACAGCGGTGCTGGTTGAAGTTTTCTAAATTTAATGTACTCATTTTTTTTCCAAATAGGCCATCCAACATCCCAGGATCCAGACAAGCAGCAACGGATCTAAAGACACCAGCAGCCACAAGTGGTGACCATGACAAGACAGGTAGGAGAGACCAGGACAGTCTGCCAACTGTCCTGAATTTGGTGGGTGACTGTCCCGCTTAGTCAGGATTTGGTCTGACTACAAGAACAGTTGGGAGATATGTCCTGCTTCACACTGTGCTGCTTGTGAAGGTAGAACTGTGTGCACCTAACAGTAGTGCACACAGTATTGACTGTGTATTTGTCGAAAATGTGTCTAATAACCATATTACATCATAGGAGCCCCCCTGACTTAAGTGTCCTGGCCCCCCGAGCCTTAATCCAGTTCTGGTCAGCAGGAGGGATCTGTGCTCCCAGTCCCGGACAGGGCACAGACTGCAGAGCAAGCCGAGGAGCTCTAAGTCTCATGAGATTTATTAATCTCATGAGACTAAGAGAAAGTTCCCACCCTGACGGATCAGAAGCATAGATAGGTACAGTGGGCTGGGGGTGTCATAATGTGTCTGAAGGGGTGGTGTGATGTGAATGGGGAGGGCCTGATATATGTATTGTTTTATTATAATGTATGTATCAACACACCATTTTGACCACGCCCCCAACATAATGTAGCCACGCCCTTGGCGGCGCAGCCACTGCGCTGCAGCGCACGTTTTTTTCCCTGCTCATGAACACAGGTGGGCCTGTGCGATATAAATGCCAGGGCTGATTTTTAGTCCCAGTCCGGCCCTGACGCTAGCCCAAATACATACAATCAGACCTCCAAACAAACAGTTCCTAGGTGATCACACGATTGTCTAGGAATGAGTGATTGATTCACCATAACATGTCATGTAATCAGTATTTAAAGTCCTTACTGACAAGAAGTTTCCCTGTAAATCAATCAGCCATTGGGGAGCAGCAAGGAAACTCTGTGAGCTGTGCCCACTTCCACTACTTAAAACAGATTTGTTCATAGTTTTAACAAAAATAACACAATTGGCATAAAATCACAAAATACAGCTAAACAATCAGGTTATTTGCTCATTTCTACCCCTTGTCTTCAACTAAATACATAAATGCAGAGAGTCTCTTAAAATTCCTGAAAGCTGATTTGATTTATTTTAGATGCTATTTTATTTATTATTGTTTATTTAACACCACAATACGTTGCGATTCATATCGGTGCATGCCTCATAGGAGCTTACAGTATTTTACCACACAAACACGCACTAGGATACATTTTTGTAAGTAGCCAATTATCCTACTGCATGTTTTGGGAAGAAACTAGAGAAACTGTCGAATACCCACGAAAACATGGGGGAACAAACAAACTTCAAATAGTGCCGCAGCTCAGGGTGACAGCAGTACTAACCGCTGTGTCACTGTATTGCCACTATGTTAACATGCCCTCCACAATCTCCACATACTGTGCTATAGTTGCAAGTTAATGTACATGATTTGCCTCTCAATGTGTCATTAAGTATTAGATAGTGAAGCTGCACACACGGTCGCAACTTATTGCTGCCAAGAAGAATTCAGGGCCTCGGTACAACAGCTTCATGGGGCCCCCCTTATAGTTGAGCGGCGGCGCAAAAGTGGGAGTAGGTGTGGTTACACAATTGTGGGCATGGCTATGCATCATTGGGGCATAGCTAGCAGGTGAAAAGCGTTAGGCCACCCTCCTACAGAAAAAACCCTGTATTGTTGTGTACCCCATTGGTTCCAGGGTGCATTGCCCGCTCGCCGGAGCGTGACATATTGTAACAGATACTGGGTTACTATTACTAATCTTGATTAGCGCTGGCTTACCTGAGGTGTGGAGTCTAACAATCTCCCCGGTGTTCACCAAGAACCGCTGCAAAGGCGGGGTGGGCTTCGCCGGCAGGAGTCCCAGGTCCTCAGGTTCACCCCAATATGTAGTGCAGTGGAAGATGCGGAGTCAATCAAGCCGAGTCGGTACACAGGAATGGAGGCAGGCAGAATCAGGAGGCAAGACGGAGTTAATCAAGCCGGGGTCGGTACACGGGTCACAAGAGTAGAGGGATAGTCAGCAAGCCGGGTCGGTACACAGGGGTTGGAGAGCCAGGAAGTCTAACAAGCAGAGATCAGAACACAGGAAGACACAGGAGACTGGAAGATTCAGCAATCCACGAAGCACAGGAACCAGGAACAGGTAAGTGGTAACTTGTTGCTCTGACAAGGCTGCAGTGTCCAGGTGAGCTTATTATAGTCTGTGGATAGTAAAAGCTGCCTCCCAGCCACGACCATGTGACCACCCAAACCAGGAAGTGCTGCTGTACACAGAGACAGGAAAATCAGCAGCATGAAGGCAAGTAAGTTTGTGACACATATGTCCCAGCACTCCTGACTTTCAGGACATCTAGTACCATAGTGTAGTATATAAAGAATGCAGTGTGTACATAAAGAGTTCACAGACTTGACCTGCCCCTTAGATTAGGCAGAACAGTCACCAAAAACTGGGATTTCGCACTAGAATCAGAATATTTCACAGACTGTCCTGCTCTCTCTTACCTGTTCTTGTCACTTTCACCACCTGTGGCTGCAGGTTTCTTTAGTTGTGGCTAGTTTGGATCCTGGAATGTTGGGGGCCCTATTTGGAAAAAAAATGGGTACATTTAGAAAATTCCAACCAGCGCCGGTGTTACAGTAATAGTACCCACGATTAATTAGGCCTTCCTCCAGCCCCAACTTTAAAATAATAGTATTACCATTTAATAAATAAACCTATTTCCCTCCCTCCAAACAATAAGGAAACCTACACAAACACAATGAGAACATACAAACTCCCCACAGATAGGACCAGGGTTGGAATTAAACCCATGGTCCCAGTACGGAGGCAGCAATCTTAACCACTGTGCCACCTTCCTGATATAGCGTATGTGCATTACTTAATGCAAAAAATAATTTTATTGTCCTTTCAAAAAAAACCTAATAAACATTTAAAGAAAAGACAAATTTAAAAACAGTTTGCTGAAAACCTCATGTGTGTAAAAAAATGTTTGGTGACTGCTGCTTTATTGTATAAATCTATTATCTCAGAGGTAAGTTTACTTTTTCTTTACTGAGAATGAACATTGATGTTCCCCATACCAAAATTTGGGGGGGGGGGGGGGTCTATGGAGGCATCTTCTAAGCATGCACAGATTTGGGCGCACGGTCACAGATTAGGGTAATGTCCTAATTTGTTTATTTTTTCAGGTTTGACATTTTGGGAAGTATGGACAGTGGAGAGAAGTGCTGCCCATCCTGCAAGGCTTTTTTTTGTGCGGTCCACACCATCCCACACCTTCCTTAGGAACTTTCATAGACTATTTTTTTAATAGTATTTGACCCATAACCATGTGCTTTCTCCATAAATCCACATATATACTTGAATAGCCCTGGTGTAGAGCAAGCATCATTTATCTACTAGCACTGACTAGAAACTGGAGCAAAATTCCCAAGTGTAATAAGTGTGGGTTGGATCTAAACATCTCTTAAATCCAGACAAAACAAACAACTTCCAGGAATGTCCCTTTTAAGGGCATGACTCAGAACAAAGTGCATTCCCAATTATTATAATGGTTTGGATTCTTTCCAATATTTAATGACAAATGTACAGACGTGAAGCATAGATCGGCTGGTCTGTGCATTAGAAGATGTACATCAATTTTAATTGGTTTCAAACAAGTAAATTGAAAAAGTTGCTGTATAAATCTTTCAAGAATTGATCATTCAGACGTTTCATGCATGTATACGCCTAAACCAACAGCTGTAAACACAATACATTAACAGCATGTTCATTTTAATGTTTAAAGCCTGCGGTGCTTGTTTACAGAAATGAAGATCTGCTGGAAGTAGAGACTTAATCTAACATGCAAATTGTACCAAAATGTATATAAAGTTTAGAAATATATAATGGTATAGAATATAATAAAGATGTTGCACCAAATTGTTTTGAATCAATTTATGCAGGTCTCATATTTATGTATATACAGTACATAAAACAAAAAAACTATTACAGCCAATGAAACTTTTCGTCAGGCAATAAATATATCATATTGTATTTAGGATTTCTGGTTAGTTATTTTGCAATTGTTCTAAATCTGCAATTGAATTAACACATAATAAAATAACATGGCAAAAACACATAAAATAAGCATTAGTCATTATTATTCCTTTAATTTCTCTCTTATAGGCGCAACTGACTAGGGTCTCAGCAATTAAGACTTAACCTACCACTCATACAGATATGCCCAGTTTTGAAGTGGGTGAGGATAAAACAATGTTCACAGCAGACCAGACTATTTCAGGAGACGAAGTAGCTGTTTTCGCTCTTACCCAGAGCACTAAAATATCTAGTTATGGCTCTGCCCTGGAATGTGGGACCCATCATCCTTTTCCTAACTTTCAATTTTTTTCTTAAATAATAAACCGATAGAGCTTATTTAGAAGCTGACACTAGCCTCTATTTGACGTTCTAAAATACTTTGTCTGTCCGACGCCAAATTTAATTTTGAATTGTTCACAGCAACACAAACTATTGATGAGTGTGTCACTTGTGATTATGTAAAGACTGCCTGCACGAAGAAGTGTCATGAAGTGCAGGGGAATGGAGGGAAGTAGGCAGAATTAGATAGCAGTGTGTGAAGCTCTTGGTACTGGAATATTTTGGTGTAAAATACATCTCAATGTGAAAGTACATACATTCATCTTATGTTATATGTGATTTACATTCATTGTTAGTAACCTACCTTGAAATTATCTCTCCTTTGACCTCCAATACTTTGTACTTCTTTATCTCCAAAATGACCTTGTTGTGTTTGTTACATTAATTTGTATGGATCTATATACTTATATATTTCTTGCCAAAAGTGTTTATTTTCTTCATCCAGTAGAGTTTTCTAATAACAAACTATGTATATTGTTGATTGTTTTATTGTTTCTGCTGCCAGTGACCTTGATACATTTAAACATACATGATGGACAATATTTTCTAGTTGTGAAAAATATTATATATATATATATATCTATATATATATATATATATATATATATATATATATATATATAGATAGATATATATATGTGAATAAGTAATGATTACGAATAAAATATAGATATGCATAGACTTAAAAGCCCATAAATTAAATATAAATAATGTTAATGTTACATAAACGTGAATAACCAATATAAAATGAAATACTAAACTCAAAAGAAACATTCCATAGAAGCTGAAAAACTAAACAGAAAACAGTATATGCAGTGGTCGAAGTGTATGTGTATGTGGGGGGTGAGGGGGTAGTCTGACTGCTTTGAACATAAAACTATGAAATTCCATTCACTTTCCATGCTGCCGCTTAAAATTTCATACCACCACTTCTTAATTTCCACTTCAACCACTGAATATATGCTTAGTGTCACTGATTGAAATGGTAAAACATATCTGATAACTCATAATGCAATTTTTATAGAAAGTCATGTACCCCCGACTCCACTGGAAAATAGGCCCTTTGCCAAAATCAAGAGTATCTACTACCATGTTATATGTTGTGTGGAGGGTTACATGGACCCAAACTGGTTGAGATTCAGCAGCATTGTTATGATCCACACCAGTATGCAGTTCCATTAGCCAAACATACCATACTTATGTTGCTAGAGCTAGCTTCTATATTCATCTTTAAAAAGTAAAAATGTTTAAAGGGTGCAATGCATGAAATTCCTGTGCAGAACCATAACTAGTGCCCTCAGCAAGGAAGAATACAATTTCCCCTTCATAAGCAGTGCAGCATTAAGTAGGGACAGTCAAACAAAATCGGAATTGGATCAGTTGGCAGACTGTGCTAATCTCTCCTACTCTCCTACCTATTCTTGCAGCTACCTGGAGCTGCTGGAGAGTAAGGCTCAGCTTCTTTTTGCCCAGATGCAAAAATGTTGGGGCCTCCTTACCCCCCACCAACTGCAACAATACATTTATATTATTCGTGTTTTATAAATAGGTGTTTTTACCCAAACCATCCTCAAAATCAAGTTAATATAATTCACATTTCCTCCAATGAGCCACCATCATTAATTTGTTAGCTCCTACAATACAACCTAAGATTGCATTAATAACCCCTACAAAGATATTAATAGTCCCTCCAATCTCATATTACATTAATAGCCCCCACATTACATTAATAACCCCCAGCAGTCCCCACATAATATTAAAATCCACACAAGACCCCACATAGCTTCACTACCCCCACCAGCATCCACATAACATTAATTATCCCCACCCCCTAAACAAATTACCCTCCCAGACACTGGACTGTATGAATGTTATGAGTGAGGAATACTAAAGAACCACTTTAAAAATCATAACTCACTGTGACAGTCAGAGTGGTCCTCATTCACTCCTCACTTACACCCAAGCCAGTACCCCATTCAGCTTTGCATCATTGGCTCTGAACAAGTGTCCTTCTCCCTCCAACAGTAGCCTCTGTCTGAGAGAGAAAGAACAGCAAATGTGAAGGACCCAGACAGTTGATGGCTCCAGTCCAAACACAAACTGCAGGCCGCCAGCTGAGTACCACTGGTCTAAAGTATCATCACAACATACAACATGTATGTCACAGTGCTACAATGGACCAGGTAAACTGCAGATTTCTGAACATATTCATATATGTACATATACAGTTGTAGCCAAAAATATTGGCACCCTTCCAGTTTTTATAATAATGCACCATTTTTTCTAGAAAACTTGAAGCTAAAAATACTTTTGTATCGCAATATGCATTTCTTTGTTTTGCAGGGGAGTAAAATACAAAAAGCAAATATTCTTAAATGAACTGGACAAAATGATCAGCACTTTTTAGAAGTAGCTGGTGATTCTCCTTCACTTTGGGACAAAAATAAACCTGTGGGGAGTAGCAGATGCCTGCAATATAAAAATAAACAAACTTGAATAGATAAAATGACTCGGTATCCTGTGTTTTGTCACTGTGTGCACTTGAATGAGCATGGGAAAAAAAAAGAGAGCCAGAGAATTGTCTGAGGATGTCAGAAAGAAGATTTTAGCTAAGCATGGACAATCTCAAGGCTACAAATCAATCTCATGAGACTTTGATGTTACCTGTCCGAGGTCCATTATATTATTAGGAAGTTTAATGCCCATGGCACTGTAGCTAAGCTTCCTGGTAAGAAAAAATTTGATGAAAGATTGCAGCACAGTATTGTACGAATGGTAGATAAAGCACCTTGATCAACTGCCAAACAAAGTCAAGCTGATATTCCCGACACAAGTTACACTTGCACCATCCATCACCAACTTAATGAAATGCAAGAGGCCCAGGAGGGCCCCACTGCTGACAGAGAGACATACGAAAGCCGACAAGGTCAAATTCCTACTGGTAGAATATCCCGTGGACAGATGAGACAAAATAAGAGTTTTTGATAAAGCATCATCCCAATGTTTACAGCACTCAAAATTAAAAGAACACCTTCCCTACAGTCAAACATGAAGCAGATTCATTGATGTTTTGAGGTTATGCTGCAACCACCACTGGGTGTCTTGAATGTGTGCATGGCATCTTGCAATCTGGAGATTTTGGAGAGCAATGTTGAACCCCGTGTCAGAATACTGGGTCTCCATTGAATGTCATGGGTCTTCCAACAGGACAATGACCCCAAACGCATTTTAGAAAGCGCCCAGGAATTCTTCATGACAAGACTCTGGAGTGTACTTAAGTTGCTAGCGTTGAGTCCAGGGAGTAAATGTATCAAATAGTAATTTTTGCAAATCAACGATATTAGACGGCTTTGCATGGTAAATTTAAAGTGGTGATGACTTTAAAGGCAAATCTTTATTATTTTACACATAAGGAAAATACTGACTCTTTTTTCATGTAGCGCAGAAATGCTTGATAGCTTATTTGTACACTGAAATTTAAAGTGATCTAGGACATGTCCTAGCCCAAGTATAAATCTGCCATCACATTTTAAATTTACCTCCCCCTCCAATGCAGCATGGTTTTGCCAAGATGCAAAGTTACTCATTTTGTTTGCTTTACTTTTCTTAATGAATCAGGCCCTAGATGTGCCTCCTGAAAGTACTATGAATGAACAGTATTGAATAACGAAGGTAGGCGGTGCTGAATATGGACATATAATTCTAGACTTACTATTATGCTCTCATTGGGGACAGAAAGCTGGGAATGGGTAAAACCAGCCATGTTTCCCTTGAATAGACAATGTTGAGTGACAGGGATAGGCGACATTAGGAGATCACATATAATTCTACACTTATTGTTACAATATCATTAGGGATAGAAGACAAACATCAGCCAAAACTTACACAACTTACCAAGGAAAGTCTACACTTAAGCAGAGTTAAAGATAATTATCTACAAAAATATGTAATACTCTGAAAATAAAAAATAAAAATATGTTGTCTTAGAATATCACTGCAGGTGGAAAAAGTAAATGGACTATGGAAGTAGTGAATGGAATAAGGTGCAATAATTAATTTGAGTAACTAATTGTTTACTTTTATTAGAGTCATAGAAAACTGATTGCAGCAAAAATAAATATGCACAGTGTACTATAACTCATGTCATTATGAGAATATATCACATGTTACTACAAAGGCACTGAGGAAGGGAACATGATATGAAAACTGTGGAAGCAAATAGGATGATGTGAATCAAATAAAACAGCTCATTGTGTCATTTGATAGTGTCATAGAAAGTAGTTACAGAAAATAAAGATGAGTGGTTTATTAGGAACATGTGTTATTACAAGATTACTAATCAATTACTAACATTACTAAGTAATAGCCAACAAGACAAAAGATGTAGATAACCAGAATAAATGAAATGTGAAAAGTGTATGCATGACCTATATAAATTTAAAATAATATTGAACGCAAAATGACTACTCCCACCGATTAAAAATGACCGGTGTAGTAATTTCATATTTTGTTGTGACAACAACAAGAAAATATATGAAATAATGAAATATATGAAATATTAGAAATTATGGAAAGTGAGAGTGAGGTGTAAACGGACCCACAGACTATTGCATACTTACCAACTTTTTGGAGTTGGTGTCCGGGAGCCTCCCTGGGGCAGGTGGGCGTGCGGGGCTGCAAAAATGCGTCATCTTGGCCCCGGAGAATCGCAACATTTTGTCCCTAATTCGGGCAGATGCGGGAGATTGCCACACTCTCCCGGAAGTCCGTGAGACCCACCCGAAATGCCGGAGTCTCCCGGACATTCCGGGAGAGTTAGCAAGTTTGGACTATTGTCTTTGATGGACAAAACAGGGTTCGAGGGAGAAGAGTTTGGGATTGCAGGGAATTGCACAATGAAGTGAAAAGAAATGAGGGCAATGGGAAAAAAAATATGGCTAATAGTAGAAAGGTCCACATAGAAGTAAAAAAAATAGACATAGATACAATCCATTTGTCATGAAGAGGAAGGGGTTATAGATGACTTCTAAAAGAACAGATGATTTGAGTGAATGTTGCATGGTTAAGTAGTAAGGATTCATTTACCAAGAAAGGAGAATGTTTATATTGTTTGCAGACAACTTTTTAAAAGAACATAAATACTGAATTAATCTATGAAGTTAAGGCGATGTGAAAGCGAGGAAACAGAGTGAACTTTCTAGAACAGCGTGGTGATGGTCAACATCATTATCAACATTTATTTATAAGGGCCAGCAAAGGCTGTAGCTCTTTATTATTGTGAATAGAAGCAAATAACTAAAAATGTATGGAATGAAAATTATAAAGTAGCAGTTTTAAAAGATGTAATACATTTGAAGATAAAAGAGAAAGATACGTGTATCTATTCTGTAAACTGAAACGGAATGTGATATTGAAAATGATGAATGGGGCAATTTTATAATCTTATGGGAGTGCAAGGTCACAATGAATAAGAAGAAATAGGAAATAAGGAAAGATCTTGCACAGTGTGGCTAACAACAACAAAGCATTAAAAAGATGCAATAGCAACTAATAAAACAAAGAATATAGTCATATAACCACAATAAGGTGTGGATAAAATATACATAAATCATTAAAATGGCCATTAAAGATTTCTAGATTAACAACTTACTGTCAATCTTAAGGAATACAATTGTTGACACAAATGAACAGCATATATATGTATTTTAGTTGTCACCAAGAAGTGAAATAATAGTAATCATTAAGGCCATGGCAGGCTAAATCATTTGTTCCATCACTCCAGTATATCTCTCTTTTAGACAGTAAAAGGTCCCTGTTTCCACCTCTTGACCTTAATGTTATATGTTTGATATCTCTATATCGCAAAGGATCTAGACTTTTCCCATGAACATGCAAAATGTCAAGAAAGACTATGTGGAATGTTATAATTGTTTTTGTTGCTTACATGTTTTTAAATCTGGACCTTTAGATGACTTTTGGCGGTATATTAACTAAACTGCAGGTGTAAAAAAGTGGAGATGTTGCCTATAGCAACCACTCAGATTCTAGTTATCATTTATTTAGCACATTCTACAAAATGACAGCTAGAATCTGATTGGTTGCTATTTTTCAAAACCGCAGTTTAGTAAATATACCCTTTGGTCTTTCCTAAACAAAATTACATCAACAGTTATTAATATAAATAACAAACATGAAATTATGTTTACAAATAGATATTTCTTACACACTTTTAGCAATTTGAGAAAACTGGAATCCACCAACTTCCCATGTTGGGACTTGTATGGTACATTGGTCTTTCATTAAGGAAAATGTCGAGTAGCAATAACATGAAAGTATTTGGGTCTACTTTCTAAAAAAAAACAAAAAACTTTTATCCCTTTTGCTGCCAAAGTTGTGTACTGAATTTGAACCCCCTGGGACCACAAGATTTTCCCTTATAATCTTGGCATAGTTACTTATTTGCATTGTCCTTACAAACCATAAAAGATTTGTAAATTCAAGCAGAGCTGAGCTGTGTGCTATCCAACAATAATAACTCTTGCTAACGGTGGTAATCATTTTTACGATTACCACTATACCGACATGTTTAACCCCTACAAATAAATTCCGAAATTATGAAAATCCGATGTGAAAATAAACAGACTTACCTTCAACCAGACGCTAAACATCTCAGATGAAAGCCACATGCTGACAGCAAGTGATTCTGATTCAACAAGTGTTCGGCAGTGCAGGCTGACGTTATCGCGACGTCTGATAATAGAAATTTAAAACGGCAATGTGGGGACACCTACGCTTAAGTGTTGAAACACTTAACCCGACATATCCGCTTTAAATTTCTATTGACAGACGTTGCGATGACGTCAGCGTGCACTGCCGAACATTTGTTGAATGGAATCACTTGCTGTCAGCATAAGGCTTTCATCTGAGATGTCCAGCGTTGGGTTGAAGGTAATATTTTCACATCGGATTTTCATAATTTCAGAAATATTTGTAGGGGTTAAACATGTCGGGATAATGGTCATAGTTAAAGCGTACCCAACCCCTTGCTAAGATCTCAATAAGAAACACAGAAGGAAGTCCAGAAAAGTGCAGGTTGGCTTGGTCAATAAAAACTGCACAAAGCTGGATAGTCCCTTCAGGCAAATCAGAAGAGTGAATCATCTTGTTTGTTCAAAAATTTCACATACTCTTATTTTTATTAGTAAGGATTAATTTAAATCTTGTAACAGTAATATAAGATTATCGCATAATGTCTTATACATGTACATAACCACTGTATTCTGTTCTACTGCTTTGTACAGCCTTCTTCCTACATATTTTTGTGTCAGCGAATTGTGCATCCTAAGCGTGTCACATGACATCCTCAGAATAAATCTGTCATTAGTAAACGCTGGATCTGCATGTTCATGCACTTAATCAATAATTCATTGCAACTGTAGAGCAATCATTTTTCATATACAATTTAAATTGCAGATATAAATAAAAGAGTGAAAAACATGAACTAGTGTTTCTGATAGGATAATGTGCTGTATGATTTACTGAGTGTTCTTCCTTGCTTTAATTTAATTTATTCCATTTAAAATTACAGTTATTAGAATAAATTGTAAGAGAAATTTCCTATAAAATCAAAGAATAGATTTTCTGCTTATGCCAAATAAACATTTAGATAAAACTGCCAGGATAATTTCATGTTGACTTTACACTCCTCCGTATGTATTGAAGATTAGTTTCTTATTGGTTCATGGAAATGCTGTGCTCTACATTATTTTACACACCACTTCAATAACCATTCCCTGCATTTTTTTTATTACCACCTATATGTTTAGCTTTGTTGTACAATTAAAATTGAAGGCATCATATAACAAAAATACATGTAATTCAAATTAGAATAAAAGAGAATCCCCATTTAGTACAATGTTTTTCTTTCTGTAAATAAAATCTTATGATATGTCTGTTATGTACCTGAAATGCTAATTGGAAACTTGAGATAAATAGGAGACATCCTGATCTGTTCAAACCACTCCTAGGGGGTAAATGTATCAAGCTGCGATTTTGAAAATCCTGTGATTTTCTCGGGTGAAATTAAAATCTTCGATTTATTAAGTGGCAATTTGATGTAAAATCACCAGAGAAGTGTTTCTTTCAAAATCGTCATTCTCAAAATTGCTACAAATCACAGTCCGGACTTTTTGCCACTTTAGCTATACAAATTGTCAAATGCATGAAGCTGCGATTTTGAAAACTCGTCTGAGTTTGAATTCAAAATCGCCAGAAGCAACACGCTGTTTTCTATAGGCGAGATTGTCAAACACATCACTGTCACACTGCTGGGCAATGTTAATATAACAGGAGGCACAATGGCAGTTTCAATAAAGCATGGTTTATGCTTTAGAGGGGCAAAAATGTTTATTAATTCGCTCACGGGTAACAAATTATTTTACGACTTAGTTATGCACATTTATGCAATATTTTTGAATCAGTCTACAGTATGTGCTACATTATTATTATTATTATCATCATTTAGTTATAAAGCTCAAACATATTTCATATTAATGTACATGGAGGAGATAATGACACAAAAAATATAATTGCAATGAAATGGATCAAAAGGTAAAGGTGAGCCTGCCCATACTTTTACAATAAAAAAGAGGTGTGGGGAACAGTTGATACTTAAGGTAGCAGAATAACTATTGTATATTGTGGCTGCTGTGAGTAAAGTGCTTGTGGCTATTCTTAGTAATCTGCATTATCATCCTCTACAAAAACATGCATTGTTGGCTGGCATTTCTGTGCAACACCTGTATGCATCTATCTACTTACATTTGTTTAATTTAGAGTTGGATTTAAATACTTTAGAATGTTGTAATCCTGTGCATTGTACAAAATGTGTTGCACTGCCCATATGCCCAAATTGTACCAATATTTTAAGATGCGTGTATCTAACACCAGCAGCCTCTTGGGCTCAGGAATCAGCTGGGGCACACAAAAGTAACCCCACATCTTTAAAACCATTATTGCAAAGCAGAATTGGCATAAATATCGAACCTCAAATTAATTCCTTACCTGTATTACTTTCTGCCATTTCTATCATAGTGCTCTGGACACTGCTAAGCAAACAAATTTCAAATCTCTCACCTCTGCTCACACTTTTAACACCAAACACCTTTTAAACATATTTAAATCTCTTCTCCACCCTCCCACCCCATACCCTCTGACTATTATCAATATCCAGAATGTTGCTTACTACTTCAAGGACAAGATTGATAAGATCTGATTTGAAATGGTATCAGCTTTCTCGACAAACAACCAGCTCAATTCCTTGCCAGCACCATATGACAACTTTTCTTTATGTTATCCCACAAATGAAATCTCCACTCTCTTCTTTTTTTCGCTACCACCTATCCTCTTTATCCTATACCGTCACAAATCAGTAGTTAGCTGTCTCCTGTGCTCATCCCAGCCCTAACTAACACCTGTAATCTTTCTCTCTCTACTGGTATATTGCCATCATTATTCAAGCATGCAGTAATTTCTCATATTCTGGAAGACCAAAATTCTGACCCAAACTCTCTCTCAAATTATCATGCCTTATCCCTACAAGCTTTTCAAGAAACCTTCCTACACTCAACTCACATGCATTCTTTCCTCACAAAGCCTATTATACCCTCTTCAGTCAGGCTTTCGTTCCCAACACTCAACAAAGAATGCACTGACAAAGGTTGTCAATTATTGAATTACTGTTAAATCTAAAGGCCATTCCTCTCTTCTATTTCTCTTGGATCTCTCTGTTGCTTTTGACACTGTTGACCAATCTCTTCTAATACAAATGTAACAATCCCTAGGGCTTCAGCGGACTGTCCTATCCTGGTACACATCCTACCTATCTTATTGTTCTTTCAGTGTACGTTTTTCTGGATTCATCTCCTTTTCGCTTCCTTTATCAGTTGGAGTCCTAGAAGGCTCAGCCCTTAGTCCTCTGTTCTTCTTTATCTAATCCCATTCCTTAGGAAAACTAATAATCTCCATTGGGTTTCAAATGTGTCAATCCTCTCTTGATCTCTCACCATCTGAGCTATCCCATATTATGGACTATCTTTCCTCCATCCCTACTTGGAAGTCCTCTCGCCAATTCAAACTTAATCTTGCAAAAAAGGAGCAAATAATATTCCCAGCAGCCAACAAAAGTTACCTATCTAACATTTTCATTTCTATTGACATGACAATAAATCCCACCCCATAGCTTCCTGTCTAGATGTGATCTTTGACTGAGAACTATCCTTTGTTCCTCACATCAAATCTATAGCTAAATCTAGATACATACATCTAAAAAACATTTTCAGAATATGAATATATCTCACACTTGACATTAAAAAGCTTTATTCCATGTACTCGTAATCTCCCCGCATTCACAATTACAATTTCATCCTTACAGGTCTACCCCGAATTAGACTCCTACAATGTATTTTGCAAGTAATGGCTACATTGATTTTCCTTGCAAACACCGCTGATCCACTCTGTCAGTCTCTACATTGGTTATCTGTTTTTCACTGATTCCAATATAAAATACTTCTACTAGTATAAAAGGTCATCAACAAATCTGAACCAGCATACATCTCCTCACTTGTCTCAAAGTATCTCCCAATTCAACATCTCTGTTCTGCACAAGATCTACATCTTTCATCCACAATCATTATCTGCTCTTCCCGGTTACAGGACTTTATCTGGCTACAACCAGTTTGTGGAATTCCTTCACTTGCACAAAAGGCTGTGAAGAAACCAAGGGTCAGGTTAATGGACTTTTAGCTGTGGTCCCGCTACACTACCACCGTTGGACTTTATATAAAGTAGTGACTCTAAGCACAGGACTTTTGGGTGCTAATAGCACCCATGTAATCAAAGTGATTTAATACCAGACATGTGTTCTAAAATTGTATGATGAATGTTGCTATGTATTTTGAATATACAGTATGTCAATGTTGTGATATATTTCTATTGTAAACCTATGTTATTATTAACACATTTATGTACTTGACAATATGTATTTAATACTTGTCTAGTATAAGTCACCTGTTGTAGTTTAAATGGTATAATGTGCCTTTTGCCCTCCTCAGGCCTAATTCATCAAGGCGTGCCAAGCTTGAGCACACTCAACCACAGTCATCAAGCTCTGGCCATCTCAAACTTACTTACTTTTTCTGCTGTATCTCTTGCTCCAGCTAAAGCAATCAGGAGCAGCTGTAAAAAAATATTATTTTTTTTTGCATCAATATTTTTATTCAACTTTTTCAAAGATATATGGGGTACAGAAAAAAAGAAAGGGGGAAAGAAATTACAAACAAAGGGAAACACATAAGGAATCCGCTCGCAGGGGAAAAGGAATCACTCAATTAAAATTTAAATTAAAATAAGGCACACAATAACAACAATGCGCATTTAGAAATAAAGGGAGAAAACAAAACAATCCAGTCAAAAAAAAATAAAAAAAATCAAACAGACAGCCCCAAAAAAATACAGCAAGGCATATCAGCCTTCATTTTGATCATCCGGAGATGGTAAAAAAATATTTTATGTTCATCCCGATAAATATATTTTGTGGGGAAAAAAATAACAGTTTTGTCACTAATGCTTATATTATGCACAGGTGACATTAATTCAATAGATTTTTTTTTTTCTGTCAATTTATATTTTCCACATAGGCATTGGACGTATCCTGCAGTGTCTTGTGTAGTAGAGCAGAGCAGACCTACACCCAAATTCATCAGCACATGTGTCTTCAGATGCATTCCTTGTTGAATTCTGGAATGCGCAGAGCTGATTTAAGCCCTTTGTAAATCAAATGCACTTTGTGCTCAGTGTGCATGCCTTGATGAATCAGGCCCTTCAATTAGATATAACCTAGAGGCATTGACTATCACAGGCAATAAGATTATGATTTGAAGGTCAGGTCAGCAGACTCCTGTGAGTAAATAAATGATATAGCAATAGATTAATGAGTATTGGGCTATTATGCACAGCTAACTCCAGGGCTAACAAGTATTTGCACATCTAGTTATATATTAATTACAAGTTAACCCGTGCATGATACTCATGCATTCTAGTCAAATCAAGCTACTTAAGGTGTTAAAAAGGTTCTTGTCATGCATTTGGGCCATAGCCCAGGCCTCAACCACCAACCACTCCCCACTGTCACCCCCGGCAACCACCAACCACTCCCAACTGTCACTTCTCCTTCAAGAAATATATATATATATTTTTTTAAATCTTTATAAACACTTTTAACAATTAACAAATTAAATTAACAAATTAAAAACATCTTAGTATACCAAATGTCAGCCCTTTCTGAATTTTTTTTTCCACACACACTAAGAATTTAGTAGGTCAGTGTATAACTCCGCCCAGCAGGTGGCGCTGCAGCTTGGTTTTATTTTTTCCACACACAGACAGACTAACACACGCCACTAGACATTTATATTATAGATGTTATTGTGAGCAGTCTCCAATTCTATTATCTAGGACAAGGTCTAAATCAAATAACTTTGTTTGTCCCTGTGATATTTGAATGTTATTTAAAAATACTATGTTATCATTTAACTGTACAACGTATGTTATATTTTGTGTGTATTGAAGTGTTGTCATGTATATGCTGGGGGAGGTGAGGTAGGCATAAAAGGAAGACATAAATGTTACAAAGTAAGTATGTTCTAGAGGTAAACCTTGAGTGAATGCAAGTTAAGAAGAATCTCGTCAACTTAGAGGGTATTCAGCAGAAATTTAAGTACCATTACCACGGAGTACCTTTGGTAACAGTGTTTTGTGTGAGCCAACATCTCATTTCGTCAGACACAGAGCTGTTATTGACATTAAATTGCAGAAGGGTAGTGACATGTCTTAAGAGGTGCCACCATGGACCTTGCCATCACATACCTAGAGACACTGAAATGCCATCTGTAGAACATTGTTGCTCACCTGGCTATTGTATATTTGTGAGCCACTTCCTGTGGAAGGTTAACTCCTCCAAAAAGAAAAGTATTATCTTGTGTAATAACAGAAAGAGAAACTCTCTTTGTTCCCTGATTCCACGCTAATATGGCACAGGCACATACAGCTCCAGCTGAGGGAAACTGTAAGTTGAATGCAATGGAGGTTTGTATATCTGTGAGGTGGCCTGGAAGGCAATTTATTTTAGAGGATGGCTTGTATCTAAAAATGGTTTACAGTGTATTTTGAATGGAAGGTGAATGGAAAATGTGCAAGAATTGTGTGAGTTTGAAAGAGTTAGATTGAATGGAATTGTCTTTGAGTGCAGATTATATGACGTGTTTGGTTACATAGTAAAGCCTGTTACACAGTATGTGAGTGCAGTCTGTTTACTGTGTAATGGAAGTTACCATGTGATAATGGTTGTTGAATGAAATGTGACTATGTAGATTGAGGTTTCATAAATAGGAATTTAATACATTTGACATAGCACTATAATTGAGCAATATAGCTAGATATAGGAGTTAGATGGCTGACAATGTGTAAACTCCTGCAATGCTGTTTTTTCATGTAGCACACAAATATCAACTTTAAATTTCAGTATACAAATAAGCTATCAAGTATATGTGTGCTGCATGAAAAAACAGTCAGTATTTAACTTATGTGCAAAACAGAATACTAATTTGCACCCCTTGCATTGTAACATGGTTTTGTCCAGGAGACTGAAATAAGAAGTTTCTCAAGTTAAGATCCTTAATGAATCAGGCCCCCTATTTATAAATGAGCATTTTTCAGAATTCAGGGAAAACCATATTCAATTCATCCTGCTCTGTAGTGGGTTCTGAACAAAAATGATAGAGGGAATTCAGTGTGGAATACTTTAGGCCACCAGAAAAACATGCAAAATTCCCCAGGCAGATGTGGATTTAGGCAAATATTCTGCTGAACAGTTTGGAAAATTACGGTCATCTTTAATGTTAATTATAACAGTGATTGCTTTTGTGGTTTACAATGCATTTGATTAAATATTAATTTATTTACAGCATAGACTTTGGGAATTTTCTACTTAGCATGGTGCTTTATACCAAATGGTCTCAATGCATTTATAATAGCATGTAAAATTATTCACAGAAGAAAGGAATTCTAAAGTGTATTTATGAATTGCAAGATATGTATGTGCAGAGCATTTCTCCGCATCACACATAACAAGAAATACCCCCACATATTGTTTTTTAGAACTGAAATTTTTCATACAACTTAAATATGCCCCATGATGGCTTTATGGGTACGTCCCGGCATTAGCACTTTTGAATTATCTAGGTTTATAATGAAACCAGATAGTTGGCATTTTTTACCACTTCTATACTACTGGGAATTATGAGAAACAAAAAATATAATCTGCAAACCTTTCATTCTGTGTTTCCTTCAAGTATACCAGTAAATTGTGATAACTTGCAAGAGCGGGTCAATAGCTAAATTGTATTAGAGTGGAGAGCTTCCCTATTGGGTCCCTCTTTTTAAGATGATGGAGTGGGAGGTAATCCATTGTCAGTAATTGGAGTGTGGGGGAGATTTAGCTAGATTGTATAAGATTTAATTATCTCAAAAACCTTTATGGACCAGTATGCTATTAAGATAAATCCAAGAGATGTTGTCAAAAGCATTTTGTGCGTTAAAGCGCAGAAACATCTTTGATTCTCTATTTTCTGTGTGCAGCATCATAGTGGCCACCATGTGAACTATATAACCCTCACCGAATACCTATTATATACAAACCCTTAGCTGTGTGTTTGTCAACAGAAAAGGAAATATCAATTGAACATGAGACATCATTTTAGCAAGAATTTTGATATCTTGGTTCAATATTGGAGAATAAGAGTCTCTCTCTCTGCACTCCTCATTATACATTTGAACATTAAGTCCCTGTTAGAAAATAGCATTATGCATTCAGTGCAGTGACAATGTTTAGTTTATAATATTCCCCAACTGGGTTTTATAAATTATTTTGTAATACCCCAAAAATGAAACTTGGATATCTTCATCATGCATGTGATCTTCATTTATCACTTGGATTTTAAACTTAAGTATATTTTTAAGGGATCTAAAGGGTTTTGTATATTTTTTTTGTTATATCAACATTACACTTGAAAGGTATACAACAGCTTAAATTTTCTCAAACAAGTTGTCATGTTGGGCTGCCATGGTGTCATCATTGAAGGTCTAATATTTATCATAATATTTTTATTTTACCTATGTGTTATATAAGATTTGATATATCCTCACATAACTTCATTAGAGGCATTTTATAGTTAAATTGCATCTTCATGTGCTCTACATTGTCATCTAAATGGCTTCTACATTTTGTGAATAAAAGAAAGTCTTCAGACTAATAAAAATATGCTGCAAATCTCCAATCTAGATTGAAGGTATTAATTTCAGTTGTCACTATGCATTGTATAAATTGAAAAGGATATAAAGATATAAGGACTAGAATACCTCTGATGAACATGGGAGTAATACAACTAGTCTTCAGTTGTGGGGTGCAATGATTGCCACGAATCACAAACCATCAATTAGTTTTAAAGAATGGCGGTGTCTTGGGTCTTGTTGTTAAGTTCTAGAGTTTAATTACATTCATGGGTTGCGAGTGGATTCTGGAACTTGCAGTGCCACAAGCATGCAATATATTTGGTAATTTTTACCTCATGTTAGCCAGGGCTACAAGGAGGGGCCCTGTGCTAGTCAGTATTAAGTCAGTATTCTCTAGCTGAGGGGGACCCGATAATTTTTTTAGGCCTAACTTAGAGGACAGAGTCTGATTCTACACTGTTAGGGAATGTACAGCCCTTTCTACCCTTTGTCTCACGTCTATAGCTCCATCGTCAACCTCGTCTGTACTTGTTCTGATTTTATGTGCAATTTTACCTCGTATGATGATAATGTGGTTTAGGGCTTGGCAAATCGCAACACATCGGATGCAATTTTTCATCCACCAAACTTTATAACAGTGGGGGATATTCAATTGTTCCTCCGGGCGCCGCCGGAATGAGCGTGTTAAAACTATTACCGTTTATACGGTAAACTTGCGCGTAAAAACCGTTAATATGGTAGTTTACTCGCTGAATTTCATCTCGCAGCTCCCTGAGCTGTTCCGGCGGCGCCCGGAGGAACAATTGAATACCCCCCGAAGAGTCTAATCTCATGAAGTTTGGTCACAGACACTTTTGCAAATGTTTTGTAACCATTTTTACAAAGATTCCCATTTATTGCATTTCTTTCTTTATTAGCTTGGAATTTATAAACAGCACAATATGCGATGTACATGAAAATCAATACTTGATGCTTATCTGAAGGATATTAATGTTTAAGTATTTTATGTCTCATGATAGTGTTCATTATTATTTTCTTCATTTTTAATTGTATTAACATTTGCTGAAAAATGTTTTTTGAACTAACACCATTTCCCCTTTATCCAACCAGCAGAATGGTGGGGTTCCATGGGAATTCAGAATAGTAGTTAAAAATAATTGTGGGGTAATACTTATCTTTATATACACTAGCATAGGGATGTCAAACCAAAATTGGTGTCTCTACTGCCTGTTTGATTCTCCATTCATTTTACCATTCAAGGTCTTATTTCTTGCAGAAAGCAAAATGAGAGGACACATATATTACTTCTAGAATAAAAGGTTTAAAATGCATAGTGATGTGAGGGGACATTGTAACAGATAAAAGTCAATTGAATTGCATTTAATAAAATCACAAGTTCTCAAGTCTCATGACCCTTTGTTCTAGCCCTTTTTGCTGTTCTAATATAAACATTATCTTTGAATTTTCTTCGGGCTAAAGGACTAAATCAGAATGACACTTGAATTTTGATACATTTTTTATTTATTGAATTATATTTTCACTGAAAATGTTTAGTTTCTTCTTAAAATGATTTTATTTTATGCCACAGGAAAAGGGCTGTTATTTATTTTAGGTATAGCTATAACATAACTCAGGGACATAATTAATGTTGTCCTATGCATGATGTGTGACTATAATACAAACATATTATGCCCTTAAGAATATCCCTTGCCTGTTGTGTTCCTCATGTGGCTCTACCACTTCTTTATTTTTTCACTGTATGGGGAATAAAGTTTTCATTTTGTATAAAATTTTAAATTGCTTTCTACAGGACTTCCTTTTTGTAACAGCATTGAGTAAATATCTTTTTTTTTAAAAAAAAAAAAAAAATGATGGGGGAATTCTACTTAATTGAGGTTCATAATTAAAATAAATATTCTGGGTGCTACGTTTGTTAGAATAACCCATCAATAACCCATCATGCATGAAGTAGGACTTCTGACTAACATTCCCTGATGAAGACTAAGAAAACTCTGTGGTTGCCATTTGAAAGGTAGATTGCTAAGCAGTTTCCATTCTTACAAACCCATATAACCATGGAAACAATCAGTGCAGTTAACAATGTGTTACTATGGTAACTATGTGTGTTTGAGTGTTATTAAGGTGATTTCATGGAAAATTTGTATTTCAATTAGGAGTCATATCAATAATTTGATTTTATAAGTAGAGATATTATTTCAGGACATGATATAAAGAAAAACATGCAAAAAGCTCTACCAGTATAGGAAAAAAAATCCTTTATTATAATAAGATGTATGGTAGCATAAATAAGATGTCAGTGATAAAGTCTGTTACAAAAGTCTGTTAAAACATGTTATAACAACATGGGCAATGTAGGAGAGGTGTTCTGATTTCCTCAAGTCCGTGACTATTCCTAGCAGGGAAATCCAGTTGAAGACATTACAGTTTCAGACAACAATGGAAGTGTCTTCTGCAGCAAAGTGCAGAACAATTTAATAGATATTGCAAAAGGATGAAGAAAGTAATTATTCCATAGAACAGTTTTTAAAATCTCACACATCTGATTAATATTGATTATATTTTTATGATTTGGACACAACCACATTCAACCCTTGTTGATCTTGTTCAAACATATACATATACAAAGCTTTACCTACAATTACCATGACATTTCATTCTAATCCCAATGAGTAATTTTATTTGAAACAGCTGTTACATATTACATTGATTACTGACCTGTATATGGAATGGAATTCATTTACAATAGATTTCATCCTCTTAATGTAAAAGACTCTTATCTCAAAGAGCCTTTTTTCTAAAGTTGTCAGAATGGTCAGTGGCAAAAATTTGTGTAAGGGTTGCATTCAGTAAATGAAATGTAAGTTTCATGAAAGTAACTACCCTACTACTTCACTTAATATGGTGCGCTCAATACCTGGCACTGTTTCCAATATAGCAAAAAAGAGATCTGGGTTCATTCCTTTGTAAGCACTTAGACTCTTAATAACATACATACTCTGTGCTTACATACATTAACATTGGTTAATTCTTTCCAACAACCTTATTTTTATTCCAAAGTTTAGACACTGCTTAACTAGAAAAGAGCTGCATCAATTTGGGATTAATTAGTTAAAAAGAAATTGCTTCTGCTTTTTTTTTCTTGAAAGGGCAGGGCAACCTCCCGAATGCTTTTTAGTTAGTTAAGTGGTGGGGGCGGGGCGTATGATGCGATTCATGTGCCATTCGTGATGCGCTTTGCCGCTCCCACACGCCCACCTGCCCCCTGGACCTCCCGGAAGACAAATTTTCCAAAGTTGGTATGTGTGCTATAACTTTTTGTCCTACTTAAAAGTAAGCACAGGAGTACATTATGGCCTGAGCAAACTTCAGCTCGCTTGTGCATCCTGGTTTTTAATATAAAATGTATGTTTACTTGGTGCGCAAGTAGCTTTATGCTGACAATTCCATTTCCCTGACACTGGGTAATATACTACATTGGGGAAGGTGTTGATTGCCTCTTTGAAGTGAGAGTACTGGTAAATGGACATAAAGCCACCATCGTCGTTGCAATGTTATTCTTATGTTTGATGTATAGATAAAATGATATAAGAAGCTTCAAACTGAACTAAGCAAATACAACACACAGTTAAGGTTCTTACAGTGCTCACTTGCCAGCCCATGACCCTTTTGCTTTAATATTAACGTGACAGGAATTTGCACTATATTTATAGCCATTATACAGGTCTGAATCAGCTACTGACAATGAGAATCCAAATTCTCAGCACTTTTCGTCTACAACAAACATGGCTCTGCAAAGTCAGAAAGAAACAGAAGCATGTTTTATTCATGGCAATGGATTACTTAATTGTATTCAAGATGATTTCTAATGTGGATTGCCATGTTTTATTGAACAAAGCAAATTGTGAAGAATTTAAAAATTAATACAAAATTTTCTGAAGTGATTTCAGAATAGAATAATAAAAAGCAAAACAAAGCAGGTTAAAGTAGGCCAGCTCAGGATTTCTGTTGCAGCTGTTCCGATTATAAAGGTGTTTAGCTGTAAGGATCCTTACTATTTTTCTGTATGTATAAAAGCTCAGCAAACCTAATTGCTGCATAGTATTTTAATACCTTACACTATGTTAAAATAGCAGACAGTTTAACCTTTCTTAATGATGTGCCTTTACTGCTTTTCTTTAGCCAGCTGCATTTCATTTACAGAAGTTTGACATTAGGTCTACGGAATTTGCTAGCGCTATATAAATCAATATTGATGATGATGATGATTAGGTCATGAAAAGTAAAATATACCTTGAGTGGTATCACTAGTACGACCTGAATACAATTAGTAAAGTAACTTCTAATTGGATATATGTTAAGTTAACTTTAGCCTATAATATTTTACTATTAGGTTGTACATTGTTCATTAAAAAGGCAAGCAGCTAAAGTACCATACAGAGTAGAGCCAAGGCCAGTGCATGCGTCCTGGAAGCCCTGGGTGGCCCCTCCTTCTTGGGTGCTCTGTTGAAGGTCTCCCTCCCCCTTAGGTCCGCCCCCGAGTTTATCATGTAGTGTGGAGCATGAGCGGGGCAGCATCTTCTATTCTTAGGAGTGTGGCACTGGGCTGTGACATTATAGGCCAGCTCCTCACCCCAGCCAGAGCCGGATTTAGAACTCATGGGGCCCTAGGCAAGATACTGGTTTGGGGCCCCCTCCCTGAAAAAAGCCATAGCACTATAGTTTTTTAGCATAACATATACCCTTATTCAGGGGCTGGCTAGCAGACTTTAGCCCAGGGGGCAAGCATATAGCACTGGCCCATAAGTAGCTGCCAATTTTTAAAGGGTGGTCTCACCGCTGGCCCTGGGAGGGCCCTCTGGGGACCACTGGGCCCTGGGCAATTGCCTAGGTTGCCTAGTGATAAATCCAGCCCTGACCCCAGCCCTTTACAAACATGGAGGAGCAGCTTCACAGTTAAGAAGTTGACAGCTGTTACCTCTTGATGTTAGTAGATGGCACTCAGTGCGGGGGCACTGCAGTGACAATAAAGACACTGAATGAGTGACATTGTGTCACACATTCAGTGTTTTGTAACCTGGTGTCCTGGGCAACAGCCTAGGCTCACCCAGTAGTAGTGCTAGCCATGAATAGAACACCATACTTTTACTGCAGTTCTGGGTTTCATTTGGCTTACACAACTTTCTTACACATTGCATAGATAATTGCCATATTCTTGCCCAACTAAAAAATACACATAAACCCCTGCTATTTGAGCTACATAAACATCACTAGGGACATAGGGCCTGATTCATTAAGGAACTTAGGCAAGATATTTCTTACTTGGACAAAACCATGTTAAAATGCAAGGGGTGAAAATTAGTTTTCTATTTTGCACATAAGTTAAATACTGGCTGTTTTGTTCATGTAGCACACAAATACTTGATAGCTTATTTGTACACTGAAATTTAAAGTTGATATTTGTGTGCTACCTGAAAAAACAACCAGTATTCAACTTATGTGCAAAATAGAAAACTAATTTTCACCCCTTGCATTTTAACATGGTTTTGTCCATGAGAATTAAGTAAAAAATATTTTGCCTTAGTTCCTTAATGAATCAGGGCCATAATAACAGCAGGCTTCCACTATAACAAGTGACTTTTGTCAAACACAATTCCATATACTCTTTAAAGTCTTTAACCTTCTACCCACCTACACACTGCAATAACACTCTTTTCCCTGCGACTTATGACATGTTATCAATTATTTGCACAACTTATTGAAATGCATTTGTCATTTGCACCAGACAGTGATTGCTCACAATAACTGAAACTGTAGTAACTTAATGGTAACTAAGATGCAGCATCCAAAGTTATACTTCCTAGGGCTATGTGCAGGGCCGGATTAACCCTAGGGCTAACTGGGCTACAGCCCAGGGGCCTCTGGCATCCAGGGGGCCCTTGAAAGTGCTCAGCAGCAGTATTGATCGGTCGGGGGCGGCCCCGGCGCGATCAATGCTGCTGAGCACTTTCACTGCGGTCCTTCCCCAGCGCTCTGTAGTCTCCATACTGAGGAGATCTCATGAGTCTCACTCTCATGAGATCTCCTCAGTAAAGAGCATACAGCAGGCCGGGGAAAGAGGGGACGGGAGTGGGTCTGGCTGTTTGTAGGTGACGGGAGTGGGTCTGGGTGTTTGTAGGTGACGGGAGAGGGACTGGGTGTCTGTGGGTGACAGGAGAGGGACTGGGTGTCTGTGGGTGACAGGAGAGGGACTGGATGTTTGTGGGTGACAGGAGAGGGACTGGGTGTCTGTGGGTGAGCGGAGTGGGACTGGGTGTCTGTAGGTGACAGGAGAGGGACTGGGTGTCTGTGGGTGACAGGAGAGGGACTGGGTGTCTGTGGGTGACAGGAGTGGGTCTGGGTGTTTGTAGGTGACAGGAGAGGGACTGGGTGTCTGTGGGTGACAGGAGTGGGTCTGGGTGTCTGTGGGTGACAGGAGTGGGTCTGGAAGTTTGTAGGTGACAGGAGTGGACCTGAGTGTCACTGGGTGTCAGGAGTGGGTCTGGGTCATAATCATCAATCATCTAACCATATATATATATATATATATATATATATATATATACACATATATATTTATATATATATTAGTCAAAGCTGATGTCATTTTATCAGTGTTTCTTTTTTTTTAATGGGCAGCATCAATGCTAGTTTCAGGGATGGGCTGGGACGGGGAGCTGGGTGGCATATGCCCGCTGGGCCGGACAGAAAAAAAAAGGACTATTTTGGGCCAGTCCCTGCACTGCCCCAAGTCTTTATTACTTGGTGGCTGGCCCCTCTTCCGAGACCAGCCACCTTCTATCATTGGCCGCGGATCCTTACGATCCGTTCCCCCCTTCCCCTATGTGTCTCCTACTATTGGTGTCACATGGGACGTGCACCACGGGACAGGTGCTGTCCTATGTGTGAAGAGAAACAAGGCCATACAGCGCATGGATAGAACAAAGCTAGTGGGGGTAGTATGTTAATATAATGTGTGTGTGTGTGAGGGGGTAGCATGTTAATAAAATGTGTGAGGGAAGCGGGGTTCTTAATATAATGTGGAAGGTAGGTTATTAATTTAATGGTGGATTGCAGGTGGATGCTAATTATTTAATGGGTGCTATTTTATTGTGGGGTAATGGTGGGACAATTTAATTTAATAGTGGGGTCTATCAATTTAAGATGGGGTGATTGCACCTTAAAATTTAATGCTAGGGTGGTTTGGAAGTTCATAAAGGAATGTGGGGCTGTTTTGGAGAAAATTAGGTATTTTTATTAAATGTGAATATGCCGTGGATGTGAGAAATGCCATTTAATTTATTGCTGGGGCTGTTTGGAGGGAGGGAAATATATTTATATATTAAAAGGGAATACCATTGCTTTAATGCTGGGGCTGGTTGGAATTTTCTAAAATTTCATGTATTTTTTTTTCCATATCAGGCCTCCAACATTCCAGAATCCAGACACGCAACAACTGAGCTAAAGACACCAGCAGCCACAGGTGGGGACAGTGACAAGAACAGGTACGAGACAGCAGGACAGTCTGCCAACTGTCCTGAATCTGGTCGGACAGTCCTGAATTTGGGTGACTGTCTCGCGTAGTCAGGATTGGGTCCGACTATAAGGACAGTTGGGAGGTATGTCCTCCTTCACTCTGTACTGCATGTGAAGGCAGAGCTGTGTGCACCTAATAGTAGTGCACACTGTATTGTCTGTGCATTTGTATAAAATGATAACCATGTAACATCATAGGGGCCCCCCTGTCTAAAGTGCCCCGGGCCCCCCAGAGCCTTATTCCAGCTCTGGTTGACAGGTGACCTTTGATGTGAGGCTAATAGAAAATGAAGTTTCAGTGAGGACACAGTAGCTTTGTACTGTGCATAAGGATAAAGTTGTGAAAAGTGCTTACTAACTATACTGACGGAAGTATGAAAAGGACAGTAATAAAATCATTTTACCCAGAAGCTAACATCACAGTGATATGAAGTGGGTGACATCACATTAAGAAGATGAGGAGCAATGTATCTACTTACAGCCAGTTAAGCTGTCAGTTTTCAAATAAACATTACAACACGTATATATAAAACTTCCAGTATATTTCATTCAGGATCACACAAGTTCACCTTTTTATTGAAAGGACCAAGATACAGAGAAAATCTTCAAGCAAGCTAACAAAATTATACAGCATTCACACTATCTTCAATTAATGACATCACCTGTCTGAAAATCTGACTAACTAAGAGCTCATAGTCCTATGTGACTGTCACTATTACTACTGCATCCCATTCAGGAGCAGTGGTTTATATCAGCAATTAGCTGCCAATGTTTTATAAATAAGTCATTGTCTTCTGATATGCACCAACGGTTTTGGCCATGTATACATAGGTTTACTACTAGCAAAAAGGAGGACTTTCTATAGAGAGTGTGATGCGGTGTAATTGATAACTTATGAGTATGTTATAATATTGTCTTAAAACTTAGTTTGTAGTGTATTTATTAGATGCTAGCAATGTATATTTTTTAATAATTCATTCTGAGTTATAAGTAAACACTTATATGCTCTATTGTGGAATATGTAGTGTAATGGATTACAGACAATAAGCTATTTTGTACAAATATTTATGGTGGAACAATCCTGGGTAGTCATCTACATCTTTATTACTTGTTGTATTTCACACAGTGAGTGATACCTAATAGTTTATATTAAGCCATTAATATACTAAGAGGGACATGGCATATGTAAAAGAGAGTGATCATTGATCATTTCAGCTGATGATAATAATAATAACTTAGTGTTATTGGATAATAACTATTGTTGATGTACCTCTTAATATCAAAGGTAAATGAAAATAGTACCCTAATCTTTTAACCATAATCTTTCTCTCTTTTAACTATAATCTTTATCTCAAGTAGAGTGCTAATAGTGACAATTAAGGAAATATTTGTGTTAGAAAGGCTATTTATTTGTCAGGACAATAGGTTCCAGGAAGGAGGGGCCAGCCACCAAGTAATAGAGACATGGACATTAAAAAAGTAATATTTTATTATCTTAACCAGCTTATATTAAAAAAATATCACACAGAAGGGAGTTTATTACATTATTATATTGCTTGAGTATGCTTTGGAGGGAACCAGGTCTGGTATGGGGCAGTGGCTCTCCTGAATCCACACCCAGGGGTAAATGTATCAAGCTGAGAGTTTTCCGGTGGGTTTGAAAAACCAATCAGATTCTAGCTATCATTTATTTAGTACATTCTACAAAATGATAGCTAGAATCTGATTGGTTGCTATAGGCAACATCTCCACTTTTCAAAGCCGCCGGAAAACTCTCAGCTTGTTACATTTACCCCCCACTGTTCAAATTCCAGAAACACAGCCCAGTAAAATAATTTCGGTTCAGGTGGAGGCACTATTAAGACTTAAAGGTGACAAACACTTACTGAGTTCGTATTTACAGTCACCCAGCCTTTTACATTCAGGAGCCCAAAAAGGTGTTACATATGTTTTTCCCCATATTAAGGAGATGAGAGAAACTCTAAAATTCCTATTATTTTTAATAAATAGTATTAATAAAAATTAAAGCTACAAATTCTAGGGGTACAGACAGTGTCCATGTGACAGTACCCTAACTGTTGAGATATTCAAATATTTGTTGGGAGGCAGGGGTAGAAAATGCAGGTGTTTCACCATTCATGGCTTGAAGGGAGGCAAAAGATCCACAGGGAATTAGCTGTGCAATGGGAACATTACACTGCTATCTAAAATCTATTTTCAGGGTCTGGAGTCTAACATTGAGTGGACGTTGAGATGAGTAAACTGTTCTATGGAATATTTACCTGAATCAAAATCTAACGCCAGCAGCATTTGACTTGGTGTTCCTAATCCGAGACCAACAACACACATCAGAATGAATTGACCATCGTTGTCTCAGCACTATTCATAGACTATGCAGTTAGATGTGAACTTGCAAATGCAGTACAAAATGCCATTTCACGGAATAGAGCAGCAAAAGCAGATCCTGAGGATTGTTTGCTCTTCCTAAAAACATTTTGGGGTATATTTACTAAAGTGCGGGTTTGAAAAAGTGGAGATGTTGCCTATAGCAACCAATCAGATTCTAGTTGTCATTTTGTAGAATGTACTAATAAATGACAACTAGAATCTGATTTGTTTCTATAGGCAACATCTCCACTTTTTCAAACCCGCACTTTAGTAAATATACCCCTTTGACTCAATGTCTTATTATTACTAATCAGAGATTATAGCATGTGAGGTCTCAAACAGGATAATGAATATGCATACAGGGGCAAACACAGGATTTTTAAGGGGGACACAATAAGCCTTCAACGTAAACAAAAAGTACATGTGAGTATATATATATATATATATATATATATATATATATATAGATAGGATAGACATAGATAGATAGATAGATAGATAGATAGATAGATAGATAGATAGATAGATAGATAGATAGATAGATATATTGAATGTATCAAAGCGATACTCTAGGGGTAGTGAAGGTTGTGCATGCACAGCAGCTCCATTTCGCCAGTGACAGCATATACAGCAGACGCAACGCTGTCGCGCGGTGCTGCACAGCGGGTTTAGCATGTTTACATGCTTTTGCCCGTTCGTCCGTGGAGGTGATGGGGGAGGTATCTAGAGACTCGGAAACCCCCCAGTGTGTGCGCCTGACGTAGGAGATATAGAGATATAGGGAAAAAGCAATTGGAGCAATGTTCTTAACACCCTATGCATAAACACTTTACTGAACATACCAAAATAAAAAATAAAAATAAAACCAGGCTAATTCCCTTACATCCCTGAGCTCATTTATTTTTTTTAAAATAGTAACATAAACGTACTGAAAGAAAAACAGAAATGTACAATATAATTAGGGGCTCCTAGACAAAAAACAAGGCAGCTGGCTTACTGACTTTGCACAATTTGACCCTCATGGTTAGCAATGAACAGTGTAAAAGACAAACTGATCTAAGCGCCAATTTTTGACCAATGGAGGTGTAAGATGGATCAGTGTAGATTACTTATTACTCTTACAACAAAATAGCTACCCCTTGTGGCCAGTGCCACATATTTCCTTATGGTTATCCATTGGAACAGTGTGTGTGTGTGTGTGTGTAAAAGTCCAGCAGAAATATATCATTCATGCAAATGGTTTTGTTTTAGTACTAATGAAATATTACACTTATGTTAAATAAGTTGCACCCCTGGAAAGAGTTCTGGATCCCTCTAATGACTTGGAAACAGGCATTGCGTACAGTGTATTAGTGACACTGATAATATAATATAGGCAGTTACTACTTACAGAGCACTGAGGACTTGTTGGTTGGAATGTCTATTGAATTTTACTTACTCTTCCTCCTATAAATTAAGGCTCATCAATAACACATAGCTCACAGCTATTCAATACATTCGCTCTGCTGCTCCTTATTTATGTGTAAATAGAAACAAAAGACATAAAACTAACAGCAAGCTATAAACATAATAACAAGTTTAAATAATAACTGTTAACATATTTAATGCTTTTATACATTTCACTGTATGTTCTCTTAATTATAGATATCTGTTTGTACTTGGTACATTATTGTAGTGAATGATATAAATAATATTGTACCAATTTACATTATTCTTAAAGCCAATCTTACTGTAATAACACAACTGGGATGAACTTTAAATCAGCTAAACAATTACTTTCAGCCACAGCAGAATAATCTTTACTGGTTGGGCTGAAAAAATAAGTAAACACTATTGTTTCTATATATATTCTGCAATGTCTAGACGTCTACTTTTGACATATGCCTATTTATTGAAATGCTTCTACTTTACCTGTGACTTCTGACTTAGTTGATTACCAATAAAACAGGAAAAAAAGTAGGCACAGAGCGTAGTATGTAAAAATAAAGAAAGAATTGGTTCCAAAGTCTCAATGTGGTTCAGTCTGTGTCTGCACACACATATATAGCCAGAGTGTTCTGTGATGTCACTGCCTGCATGAGGACACCTCACAATCCAGTGTTCTATGACATCACTACCTGAAAATACAAACCTCAGAGTATAGAAGGCTTAGGTAGTGCCAGGGATATGGTAGTGAGATGCATTGGACACACATAGAGTTGATTTACAATCCTTTAACAATGCTGCCTTCTCCAGAACTGGAAGAGAAAGGAGATTCAAGGAAGATACATGGTGAAGGACTGTCATGGCTGTCAGCAGCTTTCTTAAGATTTCTAAAGTACAACAACTAATTCCCTTATGGGAAAAACCTTTGGCGCTAGTAGACAATAGGAGGTATAAAAAATAATTATAAAGGACATGCAAAACACGTGAGTACAAGAGTATATAGAATCAAATTGGGTGTCACAATCCAAAGGTCTTGGGAAGCCCGAAGTGTTTGCCCGGTTTGACATTATCCCCCTTAAGGTGAGGAGTCTAATGGAGAGGGAGGTTTTCACCAGAGGTTACCGCAAGGGATCATGGACTTGGCGGCACCATAACCGCAGGTCGCGGTCCTCTCAGAGGTTAAAAGGCAAAACCAGATGGAAAGCCTGGAGAACAGAGAAACTGGGGGGCAGGAGGAGAAGTCCAGAAGCAAAGACAACTGATGAATTCCTGAGACTAGGTAGCGCCATTGAATCAGAAACACAAGTAGATAATAGGGTCTGCAGCAGCTGTTGCTGGTGAAGTCCTGTGGAGCTGGGTAGCGCTGTTGAATCAGGAACACAAATAGATAATATGCTCTGCAGCAGCAGTTGCTAGTAAAGTCCTGTGGAGCTGGGTAGCGCCATTAAATCAGGAACACAAATAGATAATATGGTCTGAAGCAGCGGTTGCTGGTGAAGTCCTGTGGAGCTGTGTAGCGTTGTTGAATCAGGAACACAAGTTTATAAGCAGGTATACAGGAGCCAGTACTGGGACACTTCTAACCAAGAGGAGAGATCTAGCAACTTGGTAGAGAAGCAGGTGCTTTAAATAGACAGAGTTGACAAGCAATTAGCCAATCAAGAGAATGCAGAAAGTATTGAGCAGACCATGTATGTGCATGAACAGTTCAGCCCAGCAAGTGAATGCAGAAAGAGGGAAACAAGTGAGAACAGACCATAATGCAGGTTTAGCTGGTGCAATGTATGACATTGGGGTAACAATTACACTGCAGCTCTTAATGGGTCCATCAAACCCGAATCAATAAGCAGAAAATAGAAACCAAAAGGCAATGTGGAATTAATTGCATCACATTCTAAAAACAATTCTCATGGAATAAATGTCTATCCAACATTCATAGAAAAAGTTAAAATGTATCTTTAGTCCCATTGATCTCAGGACTTTCTCAAAGCTGATGTAAGTAAAATCACAGCCCCTATTTAAAAAATTATAAAACATAATTTATATAATTTATATGTATTTATTTCACACATATAGCCAGAGTGTTCTGTGATGTCACTGCCTGCATGAGGACACATCACAATCCAATTTTCTATGACATCACTGCCTGCACAGTGGCCTAGTGGTTAGCACTTCTGCCTCGCAGCACTGGGGTCATGCGTTCGATTCCCGACCATAGACTTATCTGTGTGGAGTTTGTATGTTCTCCCTGTGTTTGCGTGGGTTTCCTCCGGGTGCTCCGGTTTCCTCCCACACTCCAAAAACATACTGGTAGGTTAATTGGCTACTATCAAAATTGACCCTAATCTCTGTCTGTCTGTCTATGTCTGTGTGTGAGTGTGTGTCTATATTAGGGAATTTAGACTGTAAGCTCCAATGGGGCAGGGACTGATGTGAATGAGTTCTCTGTACAGCGCTGCTGAATTAGTGGCGCTATATAAATAAATGATGATGATGATGATGATGGACACACAAACCTCACAATTTAGAAGGCCTAGGTGGTGACAGGGATACAGTAATGGAAGGTTTTGGGCATACAAAGTTCATTAACAATACTTTAACAATACTGCCTTCTCCAGAAGCAGAAGTGGAATGAGGTTCGGTTAATGTAAATGGTAAAGGACAGTCATGTTTGCCAGAAGCTCAATGTCTTGGTTATTATTATTATTATTATTATTATTATTATTATTATTATGTATTGGTTATACCTTTGATGTTGTGAAAGGTGTTTGTGGTGTTAGGTGGATGTGAAGCCCCAAACGCTTTTAACTTAAACAGGATACAGTTTATTGAACCTTGTAACAAGACTTGATGCAGTTGTATTTGCAGTAGTAGAGCAGCAGCAGGTTCATTCAGCTATATGTGCAGGTATACACTTGTATATACAGATTTGACACACTGCATTTCCATGCAGGTTTATACTGGTGGGCAGAATCTCCTATTATATATACTGTCCTAATATCTATAGGGAGCCTACCGTCACTGTGTAGACCACTTTGAGGACTTTATATTACTATAGAGACGCCCTGCATCCTTTCCGTACAAGGGTCTAATGGAAGTATCGACGATAAGCCAAACTTCTGCTTCGTGGCCATTTGGCACATGTGCAGTAGCGCATATCGGAGAAACTAGGCATATAGCCAGGGGCGGACTGGCCATCTGGCAGTTCTGGCAAAAGCCAGAAGGGCCGATGGCTAGATGGGTTGGTGCAGGGAGCAGACCAAGCAGGAGCATATTGACTACTTCTTTCTTCCTGGGGGAAGGGGGGGGGCGGCATTGCAGTCCCTAGCAGTCCCTAGCTAATGGGGATGGACTTAGCCTACCAGTGGCTTGCTCCTCTACAGCCACCTTACTAAATATGCCAGGTGGGTCTGCCCAGCTCTGCCCACCCCCCCATCCTGATCCTTATTTCTTCTGCTCCTTGCCCTGTCCCCTGTATCCTGCTCCTGGGGGGGTGCACATCTCGCATCAGACCGCCTATCTAAGCTGACAGCTGAGACTCCCTCCTCGCCCAGCGTCAAGTAGCAGGACATAACAAGCAATTATCAGATATGTTAATGTATTTCTCGTGCTGCAATGTATTTATTTTAACGACCCTTTCTTGAACTTGGGGCACTACTCTGTGGTATAATGTGATTTGGGGGCACTACTCTGTGGTTTAATGTGATTTGGGGGCACTATTCTGTGGTATAATGTTATGGGGGCACTACTCTGTGGCATAATGTAATTTTGGGGCACTACTCTGTGGCATAAAATGATTTGGGGGAACTATTGTAGCATAATATGATTTGGTGGCACTTGTCATGCGCTGTCCCGCTTCCTTCCTTCAGTGCAGGGACGGCCGCATGATAGCCTCGGCCGGGGGTGCCTGGTTGCTAAGCAACAGGCGTGGCATCCCCAGCCATCCTCTGCTTGCCGGGCTCAGGTGCTCTGACGCATCCCGTTGCCAGGCAACGGGACGCTCCCTGCTGGCGGTCAGACCGCCCTCCTTGAGCTCCAATCACCTGCCTCTTGCCCCTATTTAAAACTCACTCTGGTGCCATTAGGGTGCCAGAGTATCAGTGTTCTCTTGTAGTTCCTGCCTTTAGCTTCCATTTGTAGTGCCTCCCTGTTGTGACCTGGCTACCCTGACCTTTCTCCTGCTGCTGTTTCCTTTCCATTGTGACCCGGCTTGCTGACTATTCCTCCTCTGGTTGTCGCGTTCTGTTACCACGATTGGCCTGTCTGACTACTCTCTGGATTGTCCTTTGGTTCCGTCTGCTCTGAGTGGCTCTGACCCGGACCGTTTGACTCCTCTACTACTGCACGGGCAACTGTTAAGTGGGACCGCGTCCCGCGTGCCCTGTGCAGCTAAGTCCAAACCCCCTTGCAGGACTCCCTGGTGAAAACCAGAGGCACGTTAGACTCCGCACCCGCTGGTTCAGTGGCGTCAATACCGGTTAATAGTTCCCGTATCTCCATACTCCAGCCAGCAGCCGAGCCTGACAACACTATTGTGGCATAATATGATCTGGGCACTACTGTATGGCATAATAGGAGTTAGGGGTAGTACTATGTGGCAAAATATGATTTGAGGGCAGTATTGTGGCATAATATGATATGGTGGTACTACTGTGTGACATAATATGATTTGGGGACACTATTGTGGTATAATATGATATGGTCGTACTACTGTGTGACATAATATGATTTGGGGACACTATTGTGGCATAATATGAACTGGGACACTACTGTATAGCATAATTTGATTTGGGGGCTCTGTAGTGGTTTAATATCAATAGGAGGCATGCACTCAGGCATGAGGAATGTGTGGTCGTCCCCTCTTCGGCACTGCCGATGCACAGCAGCTCACGGTTTGTTTTCTACTCATCTATGAAGGGGGATTCAAAAATTCACGGTACCCGGACCCCAAATTTCTCTTTGCGGTCCTGTACATACCATTGCCTGATACTGGTGCACTCTATGCTGCAAATATAGAGTCAAGCTACACGTAATACATTTGTATCTCATGGGACACCATATAACAATGAGCTTTGCAAAATGTACTGTAATTATTATTATTATTACTAATATTTCTAATCCTTGTATGAAGTTTTTTGGTGGGTAATGAAAATACCTATAGGATTAATGAAATGTCTTGGGTGTTATTTAAAAAATAGAGCAGCTTTGAAGGGCATGATATCTTTTTTTATGTGGCGGTTACATGGCTACTCTCTGGTCTCAGCTATCACTGGTATTATATACCAGTGTGATGGGGCTGGTAGAGGTTAATATTATATTGACCACAAATGTTCATGTATTACTTATATATGCCTGTACAATGGAGTAGTTTTATCTGGCCATAATATTTTTTTAATTAAAGAGCCTAATCATTCAGGGTTTGTTAACATTTTGCAATATAATAAAACTTTTGAATTTTCAATACGGGACTCCAAATTTCCAAAGGCCAGCGAGAAGACAACAAAGCAGCAAGAGAGAAGAGCAAGACCAGGGGGTAAATGTATTAAGCTGAGAGTTTTTTGGCCAGTTTGAAAAGTGGAGATGTTGCCTATAGCAACCAATCAGATTCTAGCTGTCATTTTGTAGAATGCACTAAATAAATGATAGCTAGAATCTGATTGGTTTGTCAATCCCGCCGGAAAACTCTCAGCTTGATACATTTACCCCCAGGTAAGAGACAACGGAGCAATCAATCTAAATTTGAATGCTGGAGAATATTTCAGAATATTTATATTTAGAAGTATTTCTATAGATTAGGGGGGGGGTAGAGGGAGGCGCTGTCGGTGTATTTGCCTATCGTGACTGGAACCCTTAATCAGGTCCTGGGTTTACTGTAGTTTACTGTAGTCGTTTTATGTTGTCGCACGCAGTCGGAACAGTACGCTTTTGTAAGTCAAGTAAACTGATTTGCACAACAAGAGAATTGATCAGGGTGGGCAGAAGACAAAGTGTGATACACAAGTTTGTGCTGATGCTTCATGCTGGACTGAACCAGAAACGCCACTTCAGCATGCAACAATATCGTGCATGGAGCCCACAGCAGGTGGGCCTGTGTGCTTTAAATGCCAGAGCTGATTTTTTAGTCCCAGTCCGGCCCTGCATATAGCCACATGTTGTACATGTAATTCCTCTTTTCTGCCAAGTTAGTAAATAAACTTATTTTTTAAGCCTTGTCATACAAAGCAATTTTCCCTCATTCAGGAGAATTGTGATAACATCATCACATGACCGAAACCCTATGAAAGTAGTGTGGCCAGTTCTCCTTTTATCCACCCTGCTCCTTTGTGGGAGCTACAGTCAATGGCAAGTGTTTCAGAAATCTCCTTTTTTCTAATCAACAGTGCCCCTATACTGAGCTGTATGCATGTATCCATGCAGGTCTGCATCAGTTGCATATGTGCCCGGCTTACATAGATCTTAAATATGTGATAACCTTTCAATAACTGTCGTTATCTGTTGTAAACACCTTTTTCTCTTTTCTCTCTGAAGTAACGCGGTAAGCCTGATGACAAATATTGAGATATTATACCTTACTGCAAATCTGGATGTAAAATGTCTGTTTAAAAATACTCTTGTTTTTCATTTAACAATACCAAATACCATATAAGGGGATTGGGATGGGGGATGCCTAGCAATACTTATCCAAACACTTAATCCAAAAATACTATGTCACAGAAATAATATAGATTCAGAAAGTGGAGTGGAAACACAAAAAATACACATAATTGCTCATCTGGAGGCAGAAAATCTATTAACACCAATAAAAACAAATATATTTCCATTGACATGATGTATTAATTATAGAGAGTAAAATTCTAGAGCATCATCATTCGTAACTTATGCATAACACTAAAATTTCCTTCACTCGCTATGATTCACAATAGTAACCATGAACCTTATGCCATCCTTTGTGATTTACAATCACAATAACTATTCAGTATTTCTTTTGTGTAAAGTAAACAAAACAACTATATGAGTACTGCTTTAGGAACAATAACCAATGTATCCTCACCTCTCTTGACCAACATTCACTTGCATTATGCTTGCTGAGTATATAACATTTTTGGTCAAAAAACCTGAATAATGATTTTTGGAAATAAAACCTATACTCCTCCTATTCCAAAATTACCTGGATGCTAGATTATTTACAGTTTCAGCTCACCCTGATCTTTACAAATATGTATTAACTCAAATAAATAACACAGTAGGGGGTAAATGTATCAAGGTCCGATTTTGCCAGCGTGTTAAAACCGCGGCAAATCGCAGGTGTTAACCCGCGATTTTAGTTAAAAACTTCTCAAATGTATCAAGGTGCGATTTTTACCCTGAAGTTCATAATCACTGGTCATCTCCGGCGATTTGCAGCCAGTTAAAACACTCCCGTGTTTGGCAAACTCTCCTGTGTTGTAGCAGCGTGTTGTCAACACATCATTGTTACACTGCCTGTCATACAGCTGCTGTAAAACCTGTAAAGAGTAGATTAAAGAAAAAAAAACAAAAAAAACGGGGGGTCCCCCCTCTATTCCTGCTTAACCCTAGTACTGCCTGACTACTGCTGGTTCCGTGAAAATCGGGGAAATATTTTGCGTGGGGTCCCCCCAATTTTCACTGAAACAGCACTAGGCAAACCAGCCGGGGTTGGTGGCACTATAGCAGGGGACACACGAAGCAGGGGTCCCTTTGCCATAATGACAAACCAACCCCAGGCTGTTCAGCGCTGTGCTGGATTCCCTAGGGAGTGGGGTCTGCCAAAAAAAACGAGCAGTCCCTCCCCCCAGAGACACTCAGCCCCGTGCTGATAGCACTAGTGCTCTTCCTACACCCCTGGGCGGTGGGCGTAGGATAATAATAGCGATAAATGTTGAAAAAAACAAACTGACGCCATTTTGTTTTGTGGAACTACAAGTCCTAGCCAGTCAGGTTGCCCAAAATATTGTGGCCATGCTACTGCTTGTATAACTACAAGCACCAGCATACCCACAGCAGCCAGGGCATGTTGGTACTTGGAGAACCACAAGTGCCAACATGCCTTGACATCCATGGCTGGCTGGGACCTGTAGTTCCACAAAAGAAAATGTTTAAAAAACCACACCCTCGTAAAAACCACTAACATTTAATAAAAATAAAAAACCCACAATAAACACAGTAAGCACCCTCATTTACACCATATATTTTTATTAAAAATAATAAATTCCCTGATACTCACCAATGAAGTCTTCTTTCTTTTGTCAGCTGCTTTCAATCAAAAAATGGCTGTCACAAATGTCCCAAATAAATTTGTAGATCCAAAAGTCTGGCTTGCCCCAGCCCCAAAGTTATTTATACTTCCAAAGTCCTGGCTTGTAATCTCCTCTTTTCTTCACCCAGGAGGGGCCCATTGTTGATAGTAGTCTTCATTTCTTCAGGGGGCCCCATATTTGTACATCCACAAAATCTTTGTTCTTGATTGAAGAAAAAAAAAAAAATGAAAAATTAAATGTTTTTGTAACTGGTGAATCACTAATTTGATAGTGCAGTGGGAAATATATTTTTGTGAGAGGAAAAACTAGAACACTCATGTGGCTTCAAGTTTACTCAGATCAGAAAATCTACCTACTTCCATAATAGATCCCAAAGTGGACAAACAGTCATAGGAATTTATCCTGTTGAATGCATCAAGAATATGCATTATAGCAAAATAAGCATTGTAAGTTATAGTACCTACATCACCCCTACCCTTTCCCATACCCTTCAGATGCTTTGGGAGTACATGATGAGGGAACAAAGTACAGCAAGCACAGGTATGTTTTACTGGTGTTGTGGGTGTCAACTGTTCTTAAAATGGTTGTAAATGAATTTTATGTTCTCTAAAACAATACCACCAGCCTTTTGTCACTCACCGGAGTGTGAGTGCCTGCACTCTGGTACGTGGTTCTCCATCTTTCCCGCTCACACCTGTGTGGAACCGCAGCCGTCCGCCATCCTGTCGCACTGCGCATGCGCAGGTCCCTTTAACAACTACACCTGACCACTAATGTGATTGATGGATCAATCACCCCTCCCTACTTAAGGCACCTGCAGCCTTAGGTAGATGCCTGGTCTTGAAGTCTCACTCCCAGTGAACTTCTATAGGTGTGTGCAGTTTCCAAACTGCTTCCAGCTCTACTCCTGTGTGCAGTTTCCAAACTGCTTCCAGCTCTACTCCTGTGTGCAGTTTCCAAACTGCTTCCAGCTCTACTCCTGTGTGCAGTTTCCAAACTGCTTCCAGCTCTACTCCTGTGTGCAGTTTCCAAGCTGCTTCCAGCTCTACTCCTGTGTGCAGTTTCCAAACTGCTTCCAGCTCTACTCGTGTGTACAGTTTCCAAACTGCTTCCAGCTCTACTCGTGCTTCAGCTTCCACGCTGCTCCCTGCTCAACTCAGCGGCGGTTCCCATACCGCTACAACGCTTCACTTCTCAGCTGATTCCGGATCTACACAACTGGGTATGCTCTACTGACTATTGACTATTGCCTATTGCTCGCATACCAGTTGTATCCATTGTTGTTTGCTGCACAGGGTACTAGTACCCATATAGACTGTGTTACTGCATTGCTTCATTTAGGACAAGCTTTCACTCAAGCTACGATATCTCCTCACGCTACTACTTAGCGTTATTGTGCATATCTGCTGTGACCAGCTTCTCCTCACTGCAAGGCATCTACTCCATACAGACTATTCATTGTGCCTTCCATCACTGCCTCACAAGACATTGCTCTACTCGCGCTGTTTCCATACAGCCACAGTTTGCCTTTCAACTTCACTCTCCTGCACCTGGACAAGTCCTCATTCCTTCTCACAGCAGTGGTACAACTTGCTGCACACAGACCACTGACTTCCCTGCTACCTACCCGCACCTGGACAAGTCCTCCTATCACAGCGGTGGTACAACTTGCTATACGCAGACCACTGACTCTCCTATTACCTACCTACACCTGGACCAGACTCCTCACCATAGCGGTGGTACAACTTGCTGAATGCAGACCACCGACTGCCCTGCTACCTACCTGCACCAGTACTATTCTTCCCATCACTACAGTGGTACAACTTGCTGTACGCAGACCACTGACTCCTCCTCTACCTACCATCACCTATCCACTTCCACTCCTCGTGTCTACATTATCTTCAGCCTCCAGTTTACTGCTCCAAGTCGCTGACTTTCCTCTAACCATAGCTGCAAGTCGCTGACTTCCTCAGACTATCTCTACTCTCCTGCTGTTGTGTCGCTCCAATCATTCACCTGCCTGCTTTGAGGTGCGTGCCATAACCCCGCCTCTCTAGCAGAGTTCCATCTGGTGAAACTCGGGTAAGCAACTCCTAGTGCCCGTGACACTTTTGCTCTAGTATAGCATCCTATTTATGGCACCAGAGAAAAAAAGCATTGGAGTGAATTTATCACAGTTCTAACATAAAGTGTGAAAATATATTCAATTAAAACTGGGACTTTTCAAATGAAACTAATCAAAATCTTACATAGTGACACATACGAAGTCTATAGTTTGTCTATAGTTTGTTTGGCAAAGCCATTTCTGGTAGCAAATACACAAAATAGTCCCCAAATATAGTAGCTAGCATACCATATAGACTCCAATCAGAAGACTATAATATTGTATAATAAGTATAATACACTTTCTGACGTAATGGCTGGTGTAAAACACAGACAATGATCTGATCTCATGGCTTATGTATAATACAGACCAGTACACGAGGTGGGCCAGTATGTGCTGGTATAATATACCGGCACTTCCCCCACTTCCTTCCTATATTTACATGGTCGATATAAAACTGTAGCGGCTGTGCTGTACAATGCAACAATTATGCCAATTTTTCATTGGTCAGATGCTGTGTTACCCTGGCTCCTCTATCACAGTCATTTTCTTCTCCATTGATCATGTGAGTGGCTGTCTGTAGGTAGTACCATCGATTTCAGCTGCTTTTGAGCAGATCATGGGATTTATTTATTAAATTAAAGCTTGATGGGGAGGAGACTGTGAGACAGTAACGGAACCACCATCGGTGCAGCAGGTGCGGTGCAGTTCCCTCCTCCACTGGGAGCCCACAGCTCGTTAGTCCCGCCTCTGCTGTGGGATTAATATAATGTAGTGCTTTTAGTAATTTTTGGTTATTTTGATGAATTTATATTCCTCTAACTGTTGTAGAATTGCAATGCTCACCATGTCCTGCATGGCATGATGACACTTGTGCTTCCACAACGTTGTACATAAGAGGTGAGCTCTACAGGTTATAAACCTCTGGTCTGCTCTGTATTTACAGAAAAGATAGGACAGATATATCAGCCTTCGATTTGTTTTTGGTTTAAAATAAAATACAGATTTATTTATTTTTTTAAATGTATTTTTAAAAGGCTTCCGTCTGCCAAGAAAATGTTTAATGGCAACAATACACTACAGAAAAGCTAAAGCATACAACTTTATCTATTGGCAACACCCTATATACACCATTATATATCCTGTATACTCCCTTTTACTATGGTTCTGCCCAAATTATAGCCTGCTGCATGCACATTCACAGATCAGTCACATTCATCAATTACATTTTCTACCTCTTATTTAATTATGTGTCTTGATGTGTATTTTTTCATTCAGACTGCACCAATGAAATAAAAACTTGCAAACATGGATGACAATCATTTGAAAAGCTTTCCAATGAATTTGGAGTCCAGTGTGCTTCCATAGGGAAATTGCTATTGTTGGTGAAAAACAGAGCAATGGACAGGCATAGATAGAAAAGAGCAGACGGTTAGGGTAAGTAAGGGAGAGAGAGAAGCAGGTGAGGAGGGAGACAGGGGCTTACCTGGGATATAGATAGGGGGGCATGGAGAGAGTGCACAGACAAAGGAAACATTGGGGCAACATGGTGGCTTAGTGGTTAGCACTTCTGCCTCACAGCACTGGGGTCATGAGTTCAATTCCCAACCATGGCCTTATCTGTGTGAAGTTTGTATGTTCTCCTCGTGTTTGCATGGGTTTCCTCCAGGTGCTCCGGTTTCCTCCCACACTCCTAAAACATACTAATAGGCTAATTGGCTGCTATCAAATTAACCCTAGTCTCTCTCTCTCTCTCTGGCTGTGTGTGTGTGGATGTTAGGGAATTTACACTGTAAACTCCAATGGGGCAGAGACTGATGTGAATGAGTTCTGTGTACAGTGCTGCTGAATTAGTGGTGCTATATAAATAAATGGTGATAATGATGATGATGATGATGATGATGATGGAACATTGAAGGGACACAGGATATATGAGAAAAAATGTAAGCATACAAAGAAGACATGAAAGATAGGTTGAAAGACAGAAGATTTTCGGGAAATGTGAGACATGAGGAGTAATGGAAGGACACCAGGGAGAGGTAATTAGAAACAGGTGAGGTGGGGGACATATTAAAAAGCATATGAAATTAATTTCACACTTTCAAATTCAAATGGCCAGGACCAATTTTCCATACCAGCACGTCTAAATTCCTGCTTCGACCACTGATACAAACATAGGTCAATAATCATATGTCAGACCCCAATTTGACGGCTAGTGCACAATATCGACAACAATCTGTTCGCTAGTGCATTATAACTATCAATCTGAAGGCTACTGTGTAATACAAACCTTAATCTGATGGCTAATGCAAAATAAGGACCCCAACATATACCTCATCAATTACCTGCTCTGTAGTGCCACTATGCATCTCACCCTAAACTGGCTAACAGCATCTATTTTAACACAATAAATGCAATATAAAGAAAAGAATAGCTAAGAGCTGAGAAAATTACTTGTCCCACTGTGCCACTATGCCTCACATCCAACTAACAGCATGTAAATATACACAGTAAATACAATATGCAGAAGAGAATAACTATGTACTCGGAAATTATACAATGCATATGAGGTAACAGCCAATAGACTTATACACCATTATAATAATTGTTGCATTTAGGTGATTGTTTACAGAAATGGCCTGATTCATGTCCAAACGCAACCTGCACGCAAAAAAAATGAGCATGGAGCATAGTTCTGACCGTACTCAAGTCCAAGCAGATCTCAGGATACTTTTCAATTTGAATCTGGGTGTAAGTACGCTCTACATAAACATTACTTGCCATATGTTATCAGACAGAATACATTACAGTATATGCACATGCATATGTGCAAAATAAAGTCCCATCAGAACGCATGCAAAATATATGCTATAAAATAATCAACTCATAATAGTATGAAAAAATGTGTTTTTAAACTTTTTTATTACATTAAATACATACAATGCATTTTTCCTTGAATGCAAATGTTCTCTGCTATCTAGTGGCATACATACATGTAGTTTTTAATACAAAGACCATGCCGTGACAGTCATCACTATATCTGCACTAACACTTGCCATGTAGCTAGTGAAAATGATACGTTCCTTAGAAAAACCCAGAACTTCAATCAGCCACATCTGCATAGGAAAGCCTTAGGATCGCCTTTACCGAACATTGCCTACGTTTGTCCACCCCTTCCAATCCCTGTTCCACCATTCAAGTAGTAGGCAGTCATATGTGTCATTTGCGTTCTAACATGCATTGCATGCAAATGCATTCATTGGCATGCGCACAGCTACTTCACAAAAGATATGGCATGCAGAGGGACTTACATCAGAAAATTAATCAGGCCCTAAGTGTCTCCCTTATAGTGGGTGATAAAAATTATTTGGGGGTAAGAATAGTAAACTTGTATTTGATGTGGGGAGTAGTGAGAGCATGGAACAGTCTTGAAGCACTTTTGGCCATTAAAAGTAGGGCTCAAAGGCGTTGATAGGTCTCCAATGGCTTCCCTGACTAGACCAAAGAGTAGATGTAGTACCTAAGTCAGACACATTGAACAGGTCTGGACGCCCTCTAGACACTTGGATCAATATGGCCTCCTTCTGAACATCTGGACAGATCTGGACTCCCGCTTGATAGACTGTCTCTCTCAGCATAACACTCTCCTCTGAAAACCCTCTCACTGGCAGCTTTTTGTCAGGCAATGTCCCTGCTTACCTCTTCCACTGCGGGGCAGAAAACTTCAACTTCTGCCAGCAGTGCGCTCCCGTTGCATAGGGCTTTTTTTACCTCCTTCTAAAACACAATCCAATTTTCTTGCATGGTGTTAGTTAATTTTCTTAGCCCACATTTATGTTAGCCTATATTTTGGTCACATATTTTGTATATATTCTCAAACTTCAACATTCAGAACCTACGTCAACTATATAAGCCCTGCCATTCCTATACTTTCAAGACTAATTCACAAAACTTAACTCCTTTGAGTGTTACTGAGATGGAGAAGATAAAATTGTGCAGTCATTCTACTAATTTAATAGCATAGCATATTATTGCTGGCTTTCACTATAATGAATTCAAATGTGTTCTAGTAGTTTAGTGGTTTAAAATGTACCACTTCTGTACTAAATAGTATTTCAATCTATTTTACCCCTTATAAACTAGTTAAGCAATCTCATGACAGCAGTCACTCAACAGAAATGAACAGTAATTAAGGCGTTTGTCATCATGATAACCTCCATCAAAGCTTTAATTGGAGCTAGGCTTTTTTAATCAACCAAAGATAAAACGTTGGCTGTGCAAACTCTTACAAGGAGCATTATTTCTTATAAAAATTTTATTTTTATAATATTTTACCAACTTCTTATGAATTCAGCAACCACTTTTAACAAAATGCAAGGTTAATTTCACTTTGACCAGCCTGCACCACGTTTCTCACAATGTGTGAATTTTAAAAATATGTACTTTACTAGTCTGTGGTTCCCCATATTTCTCATTCATAATTTGAAACTAAGTATTTGTTATAGTGATGTTTAAACTTCTATATACTGTATTTTTAAGTTGTAGCATATCTGAAAGAGCATGGCTTTGTAAACTTATGTACACATGCAGGTTAGACCAGGTGCTGAAGTGCTGAGGTAATAAACAAGACCATTATACCAAAACATAAAAAAAAGCACACACAATAAAATAAAAATAAAATAAACTTTAATTGATTACAGGACACCTAAAACCTTTGTCCGTCACTTTATTAAACACAAAATAAAACCTTACTTTCTTAATCCATCGTTGTGCAAATAAAAAAAAAAAATTACCCACATGAAGATATATCCTCTCTACTTATGTGACCATGACTGAAGTACTTTATGTATTTTTGAGAACCTTTGGATATATAATACTGGTGTATTTGCTGGAATTATGGGACATGTGGTTCCTCAGTAAAGCCATTGGTATATTTATAGACTGTGTGGCAATTTATACAGGGGTATTATTTAAACTGTTTAATTCGGCCACTTGATATTTGAAGATATATAGATTGAGTTCTGTTTGCAGTAAGTATTCTTTAAACAATTGGTTGGTTGATATATAGAGAAGAAGTTTAATCTTATAATAACTTATTTATATTTAGAATATTAGATATGGTTCGTTTTATAATTAATAATTTTTTATGACTCTTAGCTGATTTATAATATATGTGTGTTTTTATTTTGTTAGGATTTTTAATGTCTTTTATAAAAGTTAATTTATAGATTGCTAAGCCTTTATAAGATATATTTTTATGAATTACCAATAGGAAATATTGGCTGCACTTCCATTTCATATTCAGTTGTAATTGTATTAATAACAGTAATAACCAATATTACAGCCCTATGTCGATCCCTGCCAATGGGTAGAATAATTTACTAGACAACAGTGTTCAAGGTATCAGCTGCAAAGAAAATTTCAGCAATAAGTGAATTGAGGTACATTTGCTAATGAGATAACCCTTTTATTGTCTTGTGATACACGCTTTCCAGGAGCTGAATAGAAATTGGCCACAGCCCAGTCCAGGGGATCTTATCCAGTCCCATTATTTTATGCTGTGTGGAGCACTACTTTAATACATACCGAATCCAAGTTTTGAGCCGAGCAGCTCTGTACTTTCCCGTATCCTTGGAACTGAAATCAAGGCAAAACATCATTGGCGCATCGCCTGAACTCGTGGGATTGTATTCCATAAATACCTCCCTTTCTGGAGATCCGGCGATAATTCTACCACAGACATTGCTCTGTGCCATTGCCCACACAGAAACTGAAGGGGTGGCAGTGTTCTTGTCAGTCTCCAGCAACATTGTTCTGTGTCATTGCTCACACAGAAACAGGAGGGGTGGCAGTGTTCTTCTCAGTCTCCAATGACATTGCTCTGTGCCATTGTTTACACAGAAACTGGAGGGATGGCAGTGTTCTTTTCAGTCTCCAGTGACATTGCTCTGTACCATTGTTCTGTACCATTGCTCACACAGAAACTGGAGGGGTGGCAGTGTTCTTGTCAGTCTCCAGTGACATTGTTCTGTGCCACTGTTCACACATAAGCAAGAGGGGTGGAAGTGATCTTGTCAGTCTCCAGTGACATTATTGTGTACCATTGCTTTGTGTCATTGCTCACACAGAAACAGAAGGGGTGGCAGTGCTCTTCTCAGTCCCCGGTAACATTGCTCTGAACCATTGCTCTGTGCCATTGCTCACACAGAAACTGGAGGGGTGGCAGTGTTCTTGTCAGTCTCCAGTGATATTGTTCTGTGCCATTGCTCATACAGAAAAAGGAGGGGTGGCAGCGTTCTTGTCAGTCTCCAGTGACATTGCTCTGTGCCATTGCTAACACAGAAACAGGAGGGGTGGCATTGTTCTGGTCAGTCATCAATGACATTGCTCTGTGCCATTGCTCATACAGAAACAGGAGGGTTGGCAGTGTTCTTGTCAGTCTCCAGTGCCATTGCTCTGTGCCATTGCTAACACAGAAACAGGAGGGGTGGCATTGTTCTGGTCAGTCATCAATGACATTGCTCTGTGCCATTGCTCATACAGAAACAGGAGGGGTGGCAGTGTTCTTGTCAGTCTCCAGTGCCATTGCTCACCCAGAAATAGAATAGGTAGGAGTGTTCTTGTCAGTCTCCAGTCTCTAGTGACATTGCTCAGTGCCATTGCTCACACAGAAACAGAAAGGTCAGCACTGCTCACTTTCCAATCTGCATTGCCATTGTACAGTGCCATTGTTCACACAGAAACAGAAGTAGCAGTGTTCTTGTCACTCTCCAGTGCAATTGCTAACACAGAAAAGAAGGCTTAGCAGTGTTCTTGTCATTCTCCAGTCTCCAGTGCCATTATACAGTGCCATTGATCACACAGAAATAGAATGGAAAGCAGTGTTCTTGTCACTCTCTAGTTTCCAATACCATTGCTCTGTGCCATTACTCACACAGAAACCGAAGGGGTGGCAGTGTTCTTGTCACTCTCCAGTCTTCAGTAGCATTGCATTGTGCCTTTGCTCACACAGAAACAGAAGGGGTAGCAGTGTTCTTGCCACTCTCCAGTGCCATTGCTCTGTGTCATTGCTCATACAGAAACAAAAAGTTTAGTAGTGTTCTTGTTACTTTTCTGTTTTCAGTGCCATTGTACAGTGTTTTTGCTCACTCAAAAACAGAAGGGGTAGCAGTGTTCTTTTCACTCTCCAGTCTCTAGTGCAATTGCTCACACAGAAACAGAAGGTGTAGCAGTGTTCTTGTCGCTCTCCAGTTTCCATCGTCATTGCTCACACAGAAAAATTTGATGTATAAAAGCCAAGCTGTAAAAAAAACAGTATGGCAGTAGAAGAAACTGTACGTTTGGAAATGACAAAAATCCCTTAGGAGAGTCTATCCACGAGTGCTATGTCTAAGCCAGACCTTTCTGATAATGTACTGATAAAGAAGCCTCCTTTCACCATTTCTGCAATTGTGTGGATGAACAGCCCAAGTGTAGCTGGTGATATAGAAACTAAGAATGCCACTTTGGATTTGCAACAGCATGAGGGGGATATTTGTGTAGCTGACAACGGTGCTAATGAGGATGTTGGTGAAGATGATGTTGTTTGTGTACGTCCTTCACCAGTGGAAGCAGTTCATGCCAGTGATGAGAAGAAGGCCATTGTCATGCCTGGACATAAGATCAAAAAATCCACATTTTATGTGTGGAATTATTTCTACCCAAATCCTGACAACAGATGTCTAACCATTCGTAGTGTTTGTAAAGCCACAATCAGTAGAAGTAGGGACCTTAACCAACTAGGAACCTTATCCATGTTATGCCATTTGAAGAAAGTTTATGAGAAGCTTTCGGTAAAATCAAAAACATATGCTAAAAAATAACAACAAGCAGTCCAGCATCAGCTAGCTCCCTTTTCTAAGCTAGAACACCTTTCTCATCTATTCTCACTAGTGATCGGAGTTAGTCCTGCATCCAAGCTGCTAAGGCTAGATGACTCCTCCCCTATCCAAGAATTCTTGAGTGTCAAGCCCGCTGCTGCTGCTGCTGAGGGTGGATCTTCATCCTAGAAGCAGACCAAGAAGAAGACTACAAGTAGTTTACAACAATTGACTGTTATTCCTTTGCAAGAGGAAGCAAGGATGACAGCTGTCACCCAGTCGACTATGCTAGTATTAGATCTGCGTCCAATATCCTCAATTAATGCAGCTGGTTTTAGACAGTTAATTGAGTTTCTGTGTCCCCATCACCAAAATCCATCTCAACACTACTTTACTAGACAAGCAATTACTCATCTGTACCAGAAGGTTAGAAAAAATGTAATTATTGGACTGCAAAATACCATTCTCCTCAATGTACACTTAACCACAGATATGTGGAAAAGCGGAACTAGTAAACCAAAGATTATATGACTAACAGCCCAGTGGGTTGGTGAATCTCCTTCAGCAGCAGGAATAGCAGAAGCATCTACCAAACAACGTCAGATTTTTCAGAGGCAGGCTACTCTGTGTGTCACCGGCTTCACTAAAAGGGATATCTTTGACAACCTGTTAAAAAAATGAAGGGATGTCATTGCAACATTGCTTATCTCGCTTGGACTTTCCTGAGGATATGTGATTTCTGATAACACCATGACTATCGTGAGAGCAATACAGCTAGGTGAATTTCATCACATTCCCTATTTTGTTCACACAATCAACTTGGTGGTACCAAGCACTTCAGCCACAAAAGTGTCAGACCCTGTTGCTGTAGTGCTTGGTTTGTTAAACTGTACGTCTATTTTAACATATTTCCAACATACTTCTTGCACTGTTAGACATTTAGGGTTTGGTCTATCAGTTTGTGTAACAGTCGACAATTCAGGTGTCAACAGAATTATTAGGTCACCAATTCACATGGTGGACAGTATGATTAGGTGAACTATTCAAATGTGTACAGTATTATTATAGGGATAGGGATATGGTTAAGGACAAGCCTAGGGACAGGCCTAGGATCAGGGATAGGGACAGTGATAGGGACAGGGACAGGGATAAGGACAGGTCTAGGGATAGGGACATGTCTAGGGATAGAAACAGGGTTAGAGTTAAGGATAATGCTCCCTACATTTGAATTGGCAACCTAATAAATACTGTCTACATTGCACTAGTTGTCCTAATAATACTGTCAATGTTATTATATTGTCGACTTTATAACCTTCTCTCGTCTGCTGCCCATCAATCATATTATGTCAATCCGACATAAGGGTTGGTGGAAGGTCCAAAGGATAATTCCATCTTTCACCAATTTTCTTTTCTGCCACTGCTGTGTGGCAATGTTTCCTAGATGTGCTATGAACTGCCGTGTGTTTGTGCCATTGCTCTGTCGATTAGTAACCAGCCAGCTCACTGCAGTCTCAGAGTTCATTGACAGCACTGTTAGCTTAACTGTCTTAAGCCCACTTGGTAGCTTGTTTTTTGGGGGCCCACGCAAACCAATCACTTCAGCCACAAAAGTGGCACTCCTTGTCGCTGAAGTGCTTGGTTTGTTAAACTGTACCTGCTACCCCTCCTGTTTCTGTGTGAGTTTGCTAAACTTTTTTAACATATGGATGGGTGAGAGGACCCAAGGACAATTCTATCTTGCACCACTTTTCTTTTATGCCACTGCTGTGTGGCAATGTTTTCTAGATGTGCTATGTGCCATGTGTTTGTGCCGTTACTCTGTTGCTTAGTATCCAGCCAGCTCTCTACAGTCTTTAGCTGAAAGTAGATGGAAATAATTTTGTGACATCTGAGGTGGTCAAAATTGACTGGAAATGACTGCAAATTAGTGCTTTTGGGGTTAATAATAATGTAGGAAGAAAAAAAGAGCCAAATTATGTGGTTTTTGCATATTTAACAATTTTTCAAAAAAATACAGATATAAAACCAAAACCAAAACACATGAGGGTGGTTTTGCCAAAACCAAAACCAAAACACAAAGTTTTTACAGATCCAAAACCAAAACATGTGGATCATTGAATATCTCTACCCTATACCCTTCCAAAATTGGTGGTTGCTCAAGACAATGCTGACTTACCCACTGGTGCAGTGAGGGATCAGGGGGAATTAATACCGCCTTATCTATGCTGAGTCAGGGTCCACCTCCCAGCTGCTTAGCATCAGGGCTAAAATAGTCATCTCAAACCTAGTGCTGGGATCTCTACCTACTGCATGCAAAGGTGGGTAGTGAGCAGGATAGTGTATGAACTCCCAAGCTAGAGACCTCTACAACCTCATTCTGCTAAAGTTTGTTACATCTGTATTTATCATCTGCAATAAAGATTCTCTGATGTGGTCATTGTGGTTCCAAAGCACAAAGATTTTATACGCAAAATATTACAAGACAAACTTTGTCGTGCATACTCTTGCGCCATTAGCACCAACACAAGCTTCTATCAGAACGCTCTGGTTTCCAAAGCCAGAGGGGAACAATTTATACACTGTACAGATGTAAAAAGCAGTGACATCACAAAGATAAACAGTTACAGTATTACGGTCCACATTCATAGGTTAATGGGTCATGACTTCCCAAGTACTCAATGTATTATTGGTTGATTCCACTGGTCATTGCTCCTTGAGGTGGTCAGGTGACCTTCTTCAGGCTCCCGCCTCTAGACCTGTATAAACTGGTTCTTTTATGACATCTCTGGACTTGCTATTTGGTGTAGGAAAAGGGATATTATTTATAACTAGCATTCGCAATGTGCTACATAATACGTTACATAAATAATACCAGAAACGTTTTCATACAATTGTGAACAGAATACCAAACTCAATGTAATTTAAATTTTGGAAACATTAATTAGACTCTTCTCCACTATATTTTACATTAAAAGGTAAAAAATATGTTAAACATAGTTAAATGTTGCTACGATAATAATTACATTGCGCATTAATCGCATTGCAACTGATTGTAATGCATATAAATGATTGACTACCACCTTCATCCAATTATTAAACTTCAACAATCCACCCTTTTGAGAGTGTATTCAGCACTCTCGCCTTTTTCTAGATTCTATTTCAGGATTATAATATAACACTTCATTTTCTGTGATACCTGTCCCTCTTAATACCATCACATCATTTTCTTAGGTCACCTCAGTTGAATGTTTACCACACTTCAAAACAGCAGGAACACATCTGATACATAAGTAAATTACTATAAATACTCCAAATATAAGGATAAGGAGCTTACCTATACTAGTAAACAGTTTTTGTGTCCACGCTCCTAAACCTGAAAAACATTTGACAGGGTTCAACGATGAGATCCATCCGACTATCTTTTCCTCTATTTCATATAGACCTGTGAAATCTATGGTTCAGCTGTTATTGACTGCAATTTTAAATCTCACAGAACAGATTCATGAGTGATGGGTTTGTACTGTCAGCCTCAGACTTCTCTTGAACCTTCTCCAGATTGTTGACTTTTCTGCCGTGGGTGAAATGGATCCAAGACATCTCTTTCTGCTACTTTCAAAGATGTGCCGCTGGTCATCAACATTTGGTACAGACCTTCCCACCTATCTGTTAAACAAACTAAGCATATCAAATTGTGGATCATAACATATTCCCCAGTTTCAACATCATGACAGTTAGTGTCTGGCATATCAGGAGACAGTGTTTTGAGGTTCTTTTGTTGCTGTCTCAATTGTTTGCTTATCTTTATAAGGTATTTAACAGTTACTTTAGTTTTGCATTTTAAATCAACTTGGGGATTTACTATCAAGTGAGGTTGTCTGCCAAAGAGTATTTCAAACGGTGACAGGTTAAGAGGTGGTCTAGGAGTGATGCTGATGCTGTGGAGAACCAGTGGCAATGCTTCTGGCCATGCCAATCCAGTTTCAGCCATCAACTTACTCATTTTGTTCTTGATAGTACCATTTAATCTCTCTACTTCCCCACTGGCTTTGCTTGTGGCTTATAAAGAGTGTGTTACTTACTATCAATACTCATGAGCTTACACATAAGCTGTAAGACATCACCAGTAAATTGTGTACCCCAATCACTTTCAATGATTTTGGGAATATCAATCCTACAAACAAATTCCTGAATGATTTTTTTAGCAGTGAAAACAGCAGCATTAGAAGCAGATGGATAAGTCTGTCACTCTTCTGGTATCACAAACGGAACATAATACCTAGGTAGTTCTATAATAAATTTAATAAATATAAATTTTAATACATTTTTATATATATAAATCTCAAGTATCCAACAAGTGAAATCCAAAGTCTCAAGGCAGATAAAAGTCTGGTAGAAGTATCAAGCAATTGCAATCCAAATCACAAGAGGGTGCAAGGCTCTGAGGAAGCATCTAGTTCAGATACAAATACAATCCTCAAGCAAAGGCTTCAAAACAGGAAGTGCCTTTTCTAGTCCTAAACAGGAAATGAGATCCAAAATGGAATCTTGATGGGACAGTCCCGGCCATCTTGGATAAGGGCTATTGCAAGGGCAAGTTCATAACAGAGATCCAAGATGGAATCTTCATGAGACAATCCCGGCCATTTTGAATGAGGGCAATTCTAAGGGCAAGCTCATAACAGGCAACTTCATAACAAAGCCTTTACCCAGTTGGAGAAAACAGTGATACATTCTAATACATACTTGAGCTTCCTGCAGGGTGGTAATTGGATGAATTTGTTTGTTCTGGAAAGGTCAATCTGTAGGAGCAATGTGGGATAGCTCTATTGGTATTCCTCTTCTCGTATTCTTTCTCAGACAAGTAAGATTAGACATTGCTTTCTTACTAGCCTGTGAAGAGAATCCCGATGCACATCAATATGCTCTTACCTATTTGCACATATCCTCCGTACCTAGGTGAGTCAGACCATGTACTGCCTTTGCAAAGCTTAGAAGATATGCCTTGGGAGCTACTGGCCTACCTTGCCCATCTTTCCAGAGTCCAGAGGACTCTTGACCACATCCCTTTAACTTCCAGACAGTCTTCTCCTATTGGGGAAACAAATCATGCATTTCTATTAATTTCTGTATCCCGAGAGCTTCAAAAGTCAATAATTTGGTTACATTTCTCTTTATGAGTTAGCCTGATGCTCTCTTAGCAGCCTCATCTGCTCTATCGTTAATAAGTGATATGAGGTCCCTATCAAATGTCTGTGCTTTACACTTGATAACGGCTTATTCCTTAGGTATTTGTATCACTGTCAGAAGTCCTTTCATGTGTTGTGAGTGCGCTCCTGGTGTGCATGTCACTGTCATAAAATTCCTAAGATGCCAGAATGCCCCAAAGTTTTGCACTACCCCAAAGATGTACCTAGAGTCAGAGTATAAAGTAACTGATTTATCCTCTGCCAACTCAGATGCTCTGCTCAATGCTATGAGTTCAGCTATATGTGCTGTGAGGTGGGCCAAGAGGTTAAATTTCTATAACACCTTTGTCATCTACAACAGCATAACTGTCAGGCCACATCCCCGTGCTGTGTCCGTCGCACAGGGACGGACGCTTGCTACTGCTGCCGAGCGCCTGGTAGGCGCGTCCCGTTGCCTAGCAATGGGACGCTTTCCACTAATTCCGGCGGTGGTGTTCAGCGTCACCACCACCAATGATAGGGCAGCCCTCTCTATTTAAAGGTAGCTCTGGCAACTGGAGGGTGCCAGAGTATTAGGTCCTAATCTCCAGCATTTTCTGTTGCTATATATTGTGTTTCCTGTGTATGACCCGGCTTGATCCTGACTACCCCTGTTTCCAGTGCTCCTCGTGAATTGACCCAGGCTACATTTTGACCATTCCTTATCTCCAGCGCTCCTGATACCTGACCCGGCTAAGGCTCCTGACCACGATTACGGATTCTCCCACTGGCATCTTCTGATTTCTCGGCTTGACCCGGTCCGCCTGACACCTCTTCCATCCAATCGCTTCACTGGTTGCTCCCTCTGAGGACTGCGACCTGCGTGTTCCCCGCAGCAAAGTCCATACTTCCTTGCGGGGGTCCCTGGCGAATACCTGGGACACGTTAGACTCTGCACCTCTTTGGTGAGTAGTGCTGAAACCAGTAAGCGGAATACCCCTGAGTTCCATGACAATAACCACTACATAATTCTCCTGTGTCCGTCTGTCTATGACAACTTCCATCCTTGCAAGAAGTGAAATCTACATTTTCTAAGGTGGTGTCACATATGTTAGGTCTTGTGGTAAAGGTCTGATTCAATAATTCCATACAATCATACACAACTGTAAATCTGAAAAATTCAATTTCAGCTAGAGTATCCCCTTCTTCCACCCTTTGTGCACCTTGAGGCTCATATCGTAGTTGGATTTAGCATATTAAACCTCTTAATTGGGATGTTTGCAGGTGCCATTAGTGCTAACTCCCATTTAGTGAATCTTGCTGATTCAGTTGTGCACTGTAGTATGCTACCGGTCAGCTGGAGTCACCATGTTACTCCTGCAACACAACCAGCAGCTTTGATATATTATAACTCAAAAAAAAGGGCAGGTGCTTTCGTCTAACTCTCTTTAAGGTTAAACTCCTGCAATGGTAAAGCCAATATTGACAAACCTGGTATCCAGAATCTAGAGTACCCACACATCCCTAAGAAAGTACAAATCTGTTGCTGATTATTCGTCTGTGTCATGTCTTGTACAGCCTGAATCCTGTCCATTGTCAAGTGTCTTAGCCTCTGGGTGAGACAATGTCCCAAGTATTTGACTTTTGTCTAGTATGGCTGTAATTTATCCTTTGCAGACACTGATGACATAAATGAATAAGAGCACAGCAAAAAATCAACTACATACTGAATTAGAACAAACCCATTGCTCGGTTAAAAAGATTGCAAACAAGGCTTGAGAAAATATACAGGTCTGTCAATGAAGCTCTGGGGAAATCTTGTCAATGTATATTCTACCTCTTTATAGGAAAAAGCAAAGAGGTACTCACAGTCAGGAAATAAAGGGACAGAGAATAAGTGCAAGAATCAATTACCGTAAAATGACTTGCTGAAGGAGGAATTTGCATCAGAATAACAGTTTGATTTGGTTCTATGGGGAATTGGCTCTCGACTACTTTATTGATCCCCTAAAATCGTGTACTAATCTGTAGCCTCCCTCCCCATTCTTTTTCACTGTAGAATTTGGACTGTTAGCTGTGCTGGATGTGAGAATTAAAATTCCTTGTTGCAGCAACCTTTCAATCACAACATAAACCACTAAGGTTTACAACCTCAGGTTTTAATGGGTACTGTGGTATTTTTGGAGCTTTCCTGACACTTGTTAAATTAAGAATTGCAGGAGCAACATTAGCCATCAATCCAGTGTCCTGTCCATCTTTAATCCATAAGGAACCCAGTATCTGTGATAATATTTCTTCTACCTGTGATGGATTTGTCTCTATAACTGAGGAGGGCAACATTAGCCTTTGTGGGGTGTCCAGAATATCCTGTACCTCCTTTGTGATCCTTCCTGGAATATATAAAAACACACCATCAGAAGTACAGTATATTACACACCACATTTTACATAATAAATCCCGGCTAAGTAAGTTAGTAGGTGTCACTGCAGCTAGAAGAATATATAGTACGCAATGGCCCATTAGTAACTTCTGCCGGTGTAGACAAGGGATAATAATGCACTTTTCCTATCACTCTCACAGCTGAAACAGTTTACCAAGTGATAGATAAATTTGGAGAATAAGTTAATACAATTCTGGCCACTCTTCTGTCTCCAAGAAAAGTTTGATTAGTACCAGATATAATGATATTTACTTTTAGTTCTTTGTTCTGATTGTTGGTGAATTTACCAGCCTGTAGCCCATTGTCAATCCTTTGTCAATTAGTCTGTCGCCTGTTATCTGCACAGGGAAAGAAAGGTTTCCTATCCTATCTGCATCTTCTAGCAACATGCCCTTCTCTACCGCAGTTATAACATTTTATTGCGCTCAACTGTGTTTGCTGTGAGGAACGATGCTCTTGCAGAGCTAATATACTTATTACCATTAATTTATCATTCTGAATTTCCTTATTCCTGGCAATATTTTTATCATTATTAACACCTCATATTCAGCCTGATTCTGAATAATAACAGGAGGAGGAACTCTGGAAGGAGTGGAAAATTCGTTATTAACCACTGGTTGCAGCAAGGAAACATGAAAAAGATCTGGAATACAAAGAGAACGTGGTAATTTTAGTCTGAAGGCTACTGGATTTATGATCTCGGAAATGGAAAAAGGACCAATGAACCTGGGAGCAAACTTCTTGCTGGGAACCTTTAAACGAATGTTCTGTGTAGACAGTCATACTTTGTCCCCAATGGAGAAATTAGGACCAGCTCTTCTCCTTTTATCGTAGGCCTGTTTAGAGCGAGTGAGGGCCTTTCTAAGGCTTAATTTGGTTTGTTCCCAGATGTGGAAAACTTGCGAAATAATATGTCCACTGCTGGAACCTCGGTAGAAGAAATCTGGGAAAAGGTGGGTAATCTGGGATGACAGCCATAGAGAACAAAAAAAGGAGAGTTGGAAATAGCCTCGTGGAAATTGTTATTATGGGCAAACTCAGCCCATGGAAGGAGATCCACCCAGTTGTCTTGATTGGCAGAGATGAATATTCTTAGGAATTTCTCCAGCTCCTGGTTAGTTCTCTCTGTGAGGCCGTTAGACTGGGGATGATATGTGGAGGAAAAATCGAGTTTGATTCCAGACTTGTAACAAAAGGATCTCCAAAACTTGGATATAAACTGAGAACCACAGTCAGAGACAATGTGATGAGGACAACCATGAAGACGGAATATCTCCTTAATAAAAAATATCGGCCAAAGAGGAGGAAAAAGGAAGACCTTTCAGTGGAATGAAATGAGCGGTTTTGGAAAAACGATCTGTGACCACTAGGATTACTGTACAAGACTTGGAGGAAGGTAGGTCCGTAATGAAATCCATGGAGATTTGTGACCACGGGTATTCGGGAACTGGCAGTGGAAGCAAATGGTCATAAGGTCTCCTCCTAGGAGTTTTGTGTTGGGCACATAAGGAACAAGAAGACACGAACCTCCTTACATCCTCTTGTAAGGAAGGCCACCAGTAGTTGCGAGATAGCAACGCCAAAGTCTTGCGAATGCCAGCGTGACCCGAGAAGAGGGAATGATGAGCCCATCGTAACAGTTTGATGCGGAGAGGAGCAGAAATGAAGGTCTTGTCTGGAGGACAGCTTCTCTTGAGATGTGTTGCTGCCAAAATTCGGCTAGGGTCAAGAATAAATTTATTCTCCTCCAATGGTTCAGAGTCAGCAGGATCAAATGAGCGGGAGAGAGTATCCGCCTTAATATTCTTAGATCCAGAACGGAAAGAGATGTTGAAATCGAATCGGGAGAAGAATAAGGACCATCTTGCCTGCTGAGGATTTAGACAGCGAGCAGTACGCAAATATAGCAAGTTCTTGTGATCGGTGTATTTAGTAATGGGAAACTGAGCACCTTCTAGGAGATGTCTCCATTCAAAAAGAGCCAATTTAATGGCCGGGAGCTCCTTGTCCCCAATGCCGTAGTTCCTCTCAGCAGGTAGGAGGCGACGGGAAAAGAAACCACATGGACGTAGTTTACCCATAGAATCTCGTTGAGAGAGAACTGCTCCTGTACCTATGGAGGATGCGTCCACCTCCAGAATGAAAGGACGAGAACAGTCAGGTTGTTGGAGAATGGGAGCCGAGGAAAAGAGAGATTTTAAGGTAGCAAAGGCCTGAGTAGCTTCCACAGACCATACTTTAGCATTCACAGACTTCCGGGTCAGGGCGGTGATAGGAGCCACAAGAGTAGAGTATCCTTTAAGAAACTGGCGGTAATAATTGGAAAAGCCTAGGAACCATTGTGTAGCCTTCAGACCAGAGGGTTGAGGCCAATCTAGAATGGCCTTTAACTTGGTGGGGTCCATTTGCAATCCTGTGCCAGAAATGATGTAACCTAAGGAAGGAACCTGTGTTTGTTCAAAGGTACATTTTTCTAGTTTGCCGTATAAATGGTTTTCCCTGATCCGAGACAGGACTTCCAGGACATGTTTGCGATGCGATACCAAATCTTGGGAGAAGATGAGAATATCATCTAGGTAGATGACCACAAACTGATACAACAGGTCTTGAAAGAGTTCATTCATAAAACCTTGAAACACAGCAGGAGCATTGCACAACCCAAAGGGCATGACTAAATATTCAAAGTGACGCGGCGCTGCCTTGTAAAGGGAAACGTCCCTTTAAATTTAAGCGCTGAAGACGCCGAACTCGCGGGTGTTGAAGAACCCGGAGCTTCATACATTTACCCCCTGATCTTTTACCTGCTTAATTGATGATGAAATAACGAGGGAATAGCCCACACATGTCCATGAAATAGGTTTTGAGTCGATTTTTCCATTACTTTTGGTCCCTTAAAAAGTGGGAGGCACATATAGAAACCGTTGTAATTCCTACACCGTTCACCTGATTTGGATGTAAATACCCTAAAATTAAAGCTGAAAGTCTGCAGTTAAAGCACATCTTGTTAGTTTCATTTCAAATCCATTGTAGTGGTGTATAGAGTCCAAAATATGAGAATTGTGTCGATGTCCCAATATTTATGGACTTGACTGTATATCTATATTTAAATCTGTGGCAGTATAGAAACCTAATATGCGTTATTTTATCAAACAAACATAGCAAATGCAAAATAGGACTATATAAATAATATTACTTTCGCCCCCTCCAGGTTCACTCCTGCACCTCTGACAGACTCGCAAAGCAGGAATTTGGTTTATCAACACAAGAAGTATATTAAAAGTATAGAACAATATGCATTCTTACCTTATTTTATATGTCTTCCACCCTTTGTTCAGAAACTGAAATCCGTAGGTCTTAGAGTAATAGAGTAGAGTGAAGTTTGCTCACGAGCCTCCAAACTGTTATGTCCATATGTATCATTTGCAATAAAGATTTTGGGATGTGATTGCTGTGAGTCCAAAGCACAAAGGATTTAATACAAGACAACATTAGGCATGCATACGCTTGCACCGTTGGCACCAACACAAGCTTCTATCAGAACACTCTAGTTTCCAAAGCCAGAGGTGAACAATGTATATACTGTATAATTGTAAAAAGCAGTGACATCACAAAGATACACAGCTACAGTATTAAGGTTCTTAATCATTGGTTGATGGGTCATGATCTCCCAAGAACTCAATGTGCCACTGGTTGATTCCTCTGTTCATTGTTCCTCAAGGTGGCCAGGTGTCCTTCTGAAGAAATGATTGACTACCACCTTGGCCCAAATAATAAACTTCAACAGGTTACTATTACTATATATATAATCAAATATTTTTCACACCATTTCTCATGTATCTGATTGGCACATCCAGAGATTAAAAGCAGTATAATTCCTCTGCTGTTCTCCCGCTCCTGATGAAGTCCCGTTTTTACTGGGACGAAACGCGTTGAGCCTACTATCTTAACATCTATCTGCACTCCTTGATGTAAGTGCATATATTTATTTTTTAATAAAGCGGTATTGTACTTTTTACACCTCCTTTCTTGTCATTATTGCTGCCAATGACTGAGATTTGAAGAGGGGGACTATACAACTGATCCTTCAAAGGATTGATTTTATGCCAACTTGTAGAGACCATCTGGTACGCAGTTTATATATTTTTATACCTGTTTTTGGGCTGGTACACATGGGTGTCCTATACATTATTACTGTTGATCTCTGGGCATATGTGTTTTTGCACGATAAGGAAGTCCCATAGGTGGTATATATCTCACAGGTGGTGTGATTACACATCCTGACAATACTACTCTATGTTGTATTCTGTTTCTTGCATTGTCCATTATTTTACCAACTGGGAGGAACAATTTATGAAGAGGATCCTCCTTATCTGACTAGACGACCTATCAATACCTAATGGTACGCATGATATTACATCCATTTATACTATACAAGTGGTAATACACATTGAGGCGCCCTGCCTGTCTTCTGTTACAGTGTCTTCATTTCCGGATTAACCATCTGGCTACAGGATATCGTGGCTGCCGCTCATACTTGAGCTATTCTACATCTGGAACTTTTCTGCTGCTTACTATATTACCATACTGTGACTACGTTGTGGTTGTGAGCGCCATTTTATATATCTGTTTGTGTGTTCTTTCTCTACTATTACTATATATATAATCAAATATTTTTCACACCATTTCTCATGTATCTGATTGGCACATCCAGAGATTAAAAGCAGTATAATTGCTCCTAACATACTGCCAATGTAGTTTAGGAAGAGGCTTTTTGAATGTTAGCTCCAATATACTTAGAGAACAATAAAGATGCTGTTATTTACCAGACCCAACCAAGAACTGCTTTACTAATTTGCATCATTCACAACCCGAACACATAAATGTATTTTTTTATTTCATTAACAAAATATTTTATAAGCAAATTGCATAACCAATTTTTCAAAGCAAATTACAAATTATTTAAGATTAGAATATATTCAGATAATGACAATTGCTTTTAAGAAATTAAATATTTATTTGGAAAATTATTACAATACGTTATAAGGCATACATATTGGGGAAATTTCAATTCAGTTCAATGAATTTAGGATTAACTGCTTGGATATCAAACCACATCCAATATATGAAGTGCATCTAATTCACCTAGACTATAGGATGCCACCTTATAATTATACTCATCAATGATTATTTCTAATCAGACAAATTTAATAAACATTAAAAACAAAATAATAAAATAAACAAAAGGAAACAAAAACTTAATATCAATTAAGAACCAGGACATTCAATATTGTTCTTCAAAGCTCCTCCCCTTTTGGTGCAGGGGAAATAACTTGATAGATATTCAAATCTGCAGTTAATTTTAATAGCAAATATTGAATATGCAAGATAAATGTCACTTTAATATGCTTATTACCAGTCTCAGGAGATTGACACCACATACACTGATTATCACAATGCAATCCAATCACACTGATTACCACAATGCAGTCCGCTTCATAACATGCCTGTTAGTATCAGGGTATGTACAGCTTGTATCAGCGGTTTCTCACACCACCCCCTGCAGACACTGATTCCCACTCCCCTCCAACTCTAAAACTCACAACATCTTGATGGTCAGTCTTTATTGAGTGAACTTGTAATCTTGTGCAAATCTGCATTCCTAGACCCGGGTATTGCAATTGAAGAAATATTTGTATTGAATTATCAGCTAGTTGAGCAAAATGAAGTCCTGTGTTCACATGTATTCAGCTTATCACTTACGCATTTCTCCACAGCTGCGGTTTCATCAGAGAAACAGCTATGTATATAAAAAAAAGAACAATAATCAGTGACTTGGGAGTATAAATAAAAATATTATTTACAAGATGCTGGTAACCTTATTGAAGGTTCTTTCTATATCATGTCATCAGTTGAAGCTTGTAGCCTTACATTCTTGGCCTTAACTTATTAGGTGCTGTAAGAATTCAACACAAAATAAAGTTGTTCTTTTAGGCTTATATGGTGCATCATCCACATTCCAACACATTATGAATTGAATTCTGAAGCTGCAAGCTCATTATGCCACCACCTTTCTTGATCATATATTTTATAAATTAGGAGTCTCAATTTTGCAAAGTAATGGAAATCAAGGATACTTTTGAAAACTGCTGAATATCCTGAGAGCGATTACAATGGCAGAGGCCAAATATTTGGAATATGCAGCATGTCAGAGTCAGAGTCAAATCAAACTACTAGTAGACAAAGCTGAGGCAGGAAAGCAGTGGCCCAGGTCAAAAACAAAAAAGCAAACTGCATGCTTTATTGAGGCTAGTCAGTTACTACTCTAGATTCATGAGTGATTTTGCCACTAAAAGTGCACCATTTACTGAGCTTCTGCAGATATAAGATTTGGTCTGAGTTAACAGATACTGCGTTCATCGTCTTCCATACTGACCTTTTCTCTTCCTCTATTTCGCAGCCTCCTGATTTTGATGCATCTAGTGTATGTTTGGGTATAGTACTATTTCAAGTCAAGGAAGACATTGAAAATCCGGAAGGCGGTGCTGTATTTGTGCTGTATGCTCTTTCCATAAAAACACTGGTTTGCTACTATGGAGAGGGAAAGGTTGGCCATATTTTAACACTACTTGGTCACCAACCATACCACACTACTTTGGATCTGGTGTCCTTGAAGTCCATTGAAAAGACACCAGATGGCCCCTGGATCATCAACTATTTCTGGTGTGTTGTCGAACATAAGCCGGGAGTGATACAAACTAATGAAGATGAGCTCTCCATGAGATCCATTGATGTAAGAGATATATAAAATAGCTTACCACTGTGAGAGAGAGAGTCAGATGAGAGATGGGTGAAATGATGTGGACGAGGTGATTAATGCTAGAGAATATGACTAACATATAGGGGTAGGACGGCAATTAGTTAGCTGTAGACTTCGCCAGAATTGCTAAGGCTATTCATATTGTGATAGTGTACAAACTGATTGATGAACAAGATCTAGAGTTAAAGAAGATGTCATAAGAGCAGATACTGGGTCTTAGTACCTCATTTACTGTAGTCATCCAGTTCAGTAATGGCTTTATGGCTAAAGAAAGGGCATTCATAGTTCAAATATTGCATTCTGTCTCTATTTCTATTCTCTTGAATTGTACAGTAAAATATTCCTTATCATATATTTATTGGTGCTTTCCTCATTCAATTTGGTGCATACTGGGGATATTTATTGGCATGAGTGGTTGTGCCAGCAATGAATCCGTATTCTGCATTCGGTATACTTTGTGCATAGCTTGTTCATTGATGTCATACATGAAGAAAGTACCTATTTAGCGGCTAGCTTCAAACAAAATATTTTTAAGCAATTAGTGCAGTCCAAGAATATTATTTCAATATATATAGTCACCCCGTTTGCTTGTATACAAAGACTAAAGGGGTGATTTACAAATCACCAGAAAAAAAAATGAATTTTCAGACATGATCCTAACAGACGACACAACATGCGGTTTGAGCTATCTGTCCTGACAGAACAGAAGAAAGAACAAGGCAAATAGGTTTTGGAGAGTAAATAATGACTTATTAACAGGGGGCAATAATATTTATTCATTAAGCAGCCAATTTTAATTTATTATTTTAAAAAGGAGCCAATATAAATTGATTATTTTATAATGAGGGCAATGTTACTTTAATATTTTATAATGGAAGCCATATAATTGTGTTATTTTATAAGTGGGCAATATACATGTGTTATTTGATCATGGAGGCAATAGAATTTCCTTTATAATAGTGGCAATAAATATAAGAATGTATTTATGATGGGGGGCTCCATCTATAGTGCATACTTCTGACACTACAAGTTCTAAAATGCTCTTGCAGCCATTATCATGCTGCCACTTGTATTGTCACAAATGTGTACTATAAATTAGTAGATTAAGTGAGAATAGCAGGTGCTTCATAGCTTAAGCAACACAAGCTATATTTAGAAAATGTTCGGTTTATAATGAAATATGCATAAAAAAATAATAATTATAATTATTATTTTTATTGCCTCATTTAACTGTACTATTCTACACTGCAATTTAAAATATTATTGACTAATGTTCATCATGTTACCTTTATAAAGAATAAAACTGCAATAGTATATTCATTTTTTTAACAATTACATTGTTTAATTACTGTAGAGGGTTAATTCTTTTGATGAAACTTTTGCAATTAATTGAGTGTAACTTTTTTCTGCTTAATAAATTAAAACAGCATATCTGGTAATTTACATTCTCATAGGATTTTCTCTTGTTTTTTTCCGTTATTTTTAGTTGACTGGTTCACGTACTATGATGTTTTTTTTATCCCTTCCAAGTTGCATTATGTTCGTGTAATTACTTTGTCAGCTGTGTTCCATATCTATTAGATAAATATTTCTTTATGAACAAGCCAACTTTAGATGCTAATTGAATTTGTAGTTATACATTTTAAACATTTCCAGCTTTACTTCTTATGGTGAAAACAATTTATTTTTGCCATGTGGTTTTTCAATTTAGCTTCTAAATTAATAGGAGGGTCAAATAGTTGGTAATTTGCCCCTTTGCACACCAGCGCAGCAGGGTGCAGGTACCCAGAGATGAGTTCTATCTACGACCATTCTCGAACTTCTGCTAGCAATGTTTTAAACACAGAGGGTTGGAGAGATGACGCGGTGTCTGTCCAAACGCTATCCAGGGCTCCATGGCGTATAACAAAAAGCAGCACTGCCTGTACTGTGAAAAGCCCCTCTTAAAAACATTCTCCATGTGCCTGACAGATGGAGAATGTTCACCGCAATGAGACTGAAGTAGCCTGGGCCCTGAAATTCCCCAAACACTCGAAAGATAGGTGAATGCAATTGGCACATCTTTGCAATAAGGGCAACTTTGCACACAATGCTGAGGCAATGAGGGCAGGCCATGGCATTCTGATCCCATGCAAACTTCCAGACAAAGAGATGAATTCTGAAGGCTTCATGCACTGTGTAGCCTGCCAGGGCTTGTTTGCAAGGAAATTCCTGTGGCGACACATGAAGAGATGTAAGCTAAACCGAAGGGGCAAGAAGCTCACACCTGCCAAGAACAGAGTCCAGTCACTGTGCGCCTTTGCTCAGCCTGTTCCACCTGATATCAGTGATTGGATTTTGTAAGCTCTTGAGTGACATGACCCAGGATGAAGTCTTACTCGCAGTCAAAAATGATCGATGCATCATGCAAATGGAACAGCATCTGTTCAACGGGGTCGGATCAGATGTTGGCAGGCACGAGTACATCTATCAAAAGTCAAAAGCTTAAAGAAATGGGCAGACTATTGCTACAGGCAGAGGAGCTACCCCTTTGGAGAGAATGGAAGACTTTACCGCCCCATCAAACTTTCTTTACGTAGTAGACGCCGTGAAGCTGGTAGCTGTCTATGACTTGGAGACAGGTACATTTAAGACATCCTTGCTGGCACTTAAGCTCGGGCACGGCCTGCAAAAGATAGCGAGCATTGTGTAGTGCCGAGCCATGATGGAGGGCTGCACTGCAGCGGTTGAAAACACACAGAATTTCAGGAAGCTATATTAGGCGAGATGGAATGAGCTGATCTCAGCGACTGCCTTGAAACTCTTAAGGCGACGAAGTGGAACATGCCTCAGCTCTTACCTTTCACGGAAGATGTGAAAAAGATGCCCTTGTACCTCGATGAGAAGCAGCAGGCCTACCGAAGTGGGCTATCCACCTAGCCTACGGTTAACCACTGGGCACTACTTGCAAAAGTCACTCTGTCACAGGTGACCTTGTTCAATCGAAGAAGGGAAGGGGAAGTTTCAAAAATGTTGCTGACTAACTTCTCGAGAGATACCTCGGATCTCATCGAAGATGTGTTTCTAGCACTTTCAGAGGTTGAGAGAAAGCTCTGCCGGCACTTCACTCGCATTGAAATCTGAGGAAAACGAGGGAGAAAAGTCCCCATCCTGCTGACACCAGCCATGCAAGCTGCAATATAACCTCTCACCGAAATGCAAGACACATGTGGAGTGGATAGCCAAAATGTCTACATGTTCGCCAGACCAGCTGCCTTGTCACACTTCAGAAGTTCCGATTGCATACGACTGTTTGACGGAGAGTGTGGGGCCAAGCATCCCGACACGCTGTCTTTCACGAAGCTTTGAAAGCACATTGCCACTCTCTCGAAGCTCTTCAACCTAAACAACACAGAACTGGATCAGTTGGCAGACTTCCTTGGGCACGACATCAGGGTGCTCTGGCATTATTACAGCCTCCTAGAAGGTACCCTCCAACTCGCCAAGATCAGCAAACTGTTAATGGCTCTCGAGAGTGGCAGATTGGCCGAATTCAAAGGCAAGAATTTGGACGAGATGCACATTGATCCGAACGATAAGTGGAAAAACTGGTGTCTGATGTATGCTTTGGACTTTTACCTCGGTCATTTATATATCTGTTTCTTTTCAGAACCGTTCCAGCTACAGAGCGACATGTCGGATGATGAGCAATCCGCTGTGACAGAGGGACAAGTGGCCAAGTCTTTAGTTGACACTTCTATGACAGAAGAGAGGCAGTGTATGGACCTGGCAACACAGGACCAGTGCCCAGAAATGGCTTCCACAGGTAGGTGTAGCACATAGTTTTGCTAGGCAGAAGAACTTTGCCTTCTCTGTATTTTGCGAAGTCATAATGGACCACTCTACTTCTTTTCAGGTTGCAAAGAAGTGTGGAGGAAATCCTGGGACAGAGAGGAGGATCAGGCTGTAGAGAAACACCTGATGGAGTTTATACAGACATGACGGGTGCCCAGAAAGCGAGAATGTGTTGCGTGCCTCATGGCTGAACCATCCATACTCAAAGATCGGAACTGATCGGGGGTGAAATTCTACATAAAGAACCATATAACAGCTTTAAAGTAGGACCAAACTTGTTGAAATGATGATAAGTGGTTGAACAGAGCTGTAGCCTCCATGGCTAAGTGTCGGTGTAAGCGGTCATGCGTATGTCCTCAGACAGCCAGGATACGCAAAACTTTCCTTACCATTGTTATTATTTATTCATTTATGTATGCGGGAATGTGGATGTCCTCAGACAGTCAAAATACGTGACACTTTCCCCATCTTGCAGTCTGTGTCATTACTTTATGCAGAGTCAAAGTGCAAGTCTCATGTGGTAACTCTGGTGAGAAACCACTCCTACACATACCCCTGTGATTGTTCTGTCGACGGGGCATTGGGAAAGGAGTGTCCCTATATGCCATGTTCCAGACATGGGTCCTCACGATGCAATAAAAACAAGTATGTATGTATGTATGTATGTATGTATGTATGTGTGTGTGTGTGTGAGAATGTGTATTTTTTAAAACTTTCCTGTAGGTGTAAGAAACATTAGCATTCATTTGACTAACGAGCAAAACTTCTGTAATGCCCAGGGCAGTCAAAAGTAGCAAATGTCACCCTGGCATATTTTCAAGTCCATGGCAAATAGAAATGGTACAGTAATTGACATCATCACATGAATTATGACATTGCCCCAGGACTCTAAATTGATAACTGTCACCTATTACTGCAATTCACTGTTCCAAATGCCATGTTTTTTCATTTAAAATGTCCATTTAGGAGATAATGCTTGGCCGATTTTCCATATTATTTAGACCAGCTTAATAAGAATGCCTAATTGCCCTTCATAATGTTGTAAATACCATGTGATTGATTAATTTTGAAATTTACTTTACGTGATCTATGTAACTAGATATATCTGTAAATTATAATAAATGCCTATCATATTCACTCATAAGCAATATTTATGAAAAAAATTAGAACACTAACAGATCTAACTGTATGTGGTGAGTTCTAAATAGAAATAGGCATTTAAATAAACAATCCAGTGCTGCAGAATCCAAAAATGTACAAGAATCTGTTATAGCATAAAATGCAAATGATGGATAGTCTTAAATTGTAAACCACTTCTATACATTTGTGAAAGTCCCTTCCACATCTGTAATCACTGACTTAGATCACTAAGTAAACTGATATCTAGTAACAATTCATGCTATTAAATCACAACTTGAAGTACTAACAGCACTGGGCCAGGAGATATAGGCCCCCAATTCTGCTTGATTTTATATAGTGGTACTGCAAGTCAAATAGAAAGAAAACTGTATCCATAGCACTCCATGTGCCCAGCAATATAATAATGTGACTGTAATGGACCCTTCAGCCTGGCTGTAATCAGATTCATTAGTTACCAGAGAAGAACTATAGAGGATACAGTGGGTACAGCGGCTATGGACCCGAAGGTGAAGGGTTGCCTACACCTCCAAGGCCCCTGCTCCCCCCTTAGGCCCCAATTTGCTTTTAAAAAAGCAGAGCAGAGACCTCTTCTAAACAAGAATTTCCAGGGGTTTTTATAATAACCCTACCTTACACCTTGAAAATAAACTAGCCTTGGCACTGAGGAATGTGGGGAGTGTAAGGTTGAGTAATTTTCATACAATGATGATCCCAGGGAATAGACCATCAGGGTTGTAGTTAATAAGTGGATGGGACTTTCAATATGTCATCCTTGCTGGAGTTCTCTTTTAAATACACTGGGGGTCATTGCTGATTGCAAAGTAGCATGCCTCTTATATGACTGTATACCTGCTTCAGTGTTCTATGCATACGTAGTTTTACAGCCCAATGTGAACTTGTCTATCTAATCAGATACTATTGCTCTCTCATTACATCTTAGCAAAAAAGAGTATATGACATACATAAAGCGCTTCCTTTCCTTGCACCTGATGATATTTTCACCACAGTTGAAATGTAGTTATATTGAAGCACTATTTGCTATTTTGTGTGGAATATATGGTAGTATTTCTGCAACATACAAGAGGCTGCAAGCCTTAGTGGAGCGCCAGATACTCAGAATTTTATTTGTCTATATTCTCTCATTACATCTTGTTTGCTGTGATGCCTCGTGACACTTTTTACTGGATTCAAGAAAGTAAAGGAATATCTGTAATACCTTTATATCAACAAAGATTATTTACGTTTAAAGACATTTATTTACATTGATCGACACACTCAGATTGCCTTGTGTATTTATGTTGGGCATGCTAATTAAAGTATCAGTGAACAGAATCTTGCAGCCATAAAAAATATTTTTGTGACTAGCTCATAGGTAGGTAATAGGGCCATTCCTCCTGTGAAGGTCAGAAACTTATCTTAGGTGATGCTATCCTAGTCATGGTGTACTTCAGGCTCACATTTTTTCTTCTGTCACCGAGTATACCTCTTCCCACCTCCCCTGATGCTCTGGCCACCAGTTTATCACTGGCAGGGAGCTGCTAATGACTAAAGCTACAGGGGCAAGTGGCATTAGGGGTGGTGTACAAATGCTGTTCCTGATGGCAGCGGGCAATTGAAAACTTCTTGTCAGTGCACATTTGCAACTATAATGTTTCCGATATGCTTAAGGCATGGATAAAGGCTCTGGCGGGCCTGGGCGCTTTAGACAGTGTAACCCCCTATGATGTAGCATGGTTATCATTTAAGACAAATACACAGGCAATACTGTGTGCACTACTGTTAGGTGCACACAGTTCTGCCTTCAAAAGCAGTACACAGTAAAGCAGGACATACCTCCCAACTATCCTAAGCAAAACAGTCACCCAAATTCGGGACTGTTGCACCAGATTCAAATCAGTTGGCAGACTGTTCTGCTCTCTCGTACCTGTTTTTCACCACTTTTGGCTGATGGTTACTTTAGCTCATTTGCTGCTTGTCTAGATCCTGGAATTTTGGAGGCCATATTTGGAAAAAAAATGGGTACATTAAATGTAGAAAACTCCAATAAAATAATAATATTCACATTTGCGAAATAGATCTCTTTCCCTCCAACCAACCCTAACATTAGATAGCAAACACATTTAATATTTAAACATATTTCCCTCCCTCCAAACAGCCCCAGCAATAATTTAAATAGCATTTACATTTAATAAATATTACCATTTCCCACAACAATCACAGGCATTAAATAATACATAATCACATTTAATAAATAGACCTCATTTTAGACAAACAGCCCACAATCAATAAATAGCTCAAGAAGCACCCAAGCATTAAATTAAAGGTCCAATTACCCCATTATAAATTCATAGGCCCCACTTTTAAATTAAATTAACCCACCATCAACCCACAAATAAAATAGCACTCATTAAATAATTATCCCCCACACCATTAAATAGCCTACTTCCCAAACTAATTTAATAACCCCCATCCCTCACATATATTAACATATTGCCCCCACACACACTATATTTATATACTGGCCCCCCACACTCACATACAGTCAGGATTCCAAGTAAAAACCACAGAGAGAGCGTAGTGAAATGAAGTGTTTTTTATTAACACCTGTTACACAGGTTTCAGGTTGCAGTACGGTAGGGTATGACAGAAATAGCTAAAGAACATAGTGGATGTAGAATGAGGTGGACTTTACCACAAATTAGTGGAGATGGCACACAAGGTGCGATGGTCTGCGGAGCAAAGCACTGAAGATTCAGAGAACAGGTAGCAATAATCTGCAGAGCGTTACCACAGGATACTGGAGTAGACACAGTGGCTGAGATGATCTGCGGATAGATGTGCTGAAAACTCAGAGAGCAGGCAGCAATAAAATGCAGAGCGTTATCACAAGATAGTGGAGTAGACACAGTTGCTGAGATAATCTGCGGATAGATGTGCTGAAAACTCAGAGAGCAGGCAGCAATAAAATGCAGAGCGTTATCACAAGATAGTGGAGTAGACACAGTGGCTACTTCAGTATCCTGTGCTACCTGTTCTCTGAATCTTCAGTGCCTTGCTCCGCAGACCGTCGCACCTTGTGTGCCATTTCCACTACTTCGTGGTAAAGTCCTGCGGACCACTGCATTCTACATCTGTTATCCACTGTGTTCTTTAGCTATTTCTGCCATACCCTACCGTACTGCAACCTGAAACCTGTGTAATCGTTGTTAATAAAAACCACTTAATTTCACTAAGCTCTCTCTGTAGTTTTTACTGGGAATCCTGACAATATGGTTTGGCCAAGGTTGCTTGGGACATGCAGGCTTACATAGGCCAGAAGCAGGTGTTTAAGCTTTCAGGTATATCGAGGCAGGTAAGAGCAGTCTAAGTACCACAGTGGCCCCTTTGGTGGACAGTGATACTACAGGCAGGATACAAATATATACAAAAGGTCCAACAAAGTACCAGCAGACAGGAGCTGCAGGATGCAGGTCGTGACACACACTATATTTATATACTAGCCCTCCACACTCACACACTATATTTATATACTGCCCCCCCACAAAATATACTGCCCACACACATACACACAATATATACACTGCTCACACACACACACACAATATATACACTGCTCACACACACACAATATATACATTGCCCACACACACACACACACACACACTATATACACTACCTGCACACACACACTATATACACTGCCCATGCACACACACAATATATATATATATATATATATATATATATATATATATATATACTGCCTATACACACACACACACACACACACACACTATATATTCACTGCCCACACATACACACTATATATACTGCCTGCACACACACACTATATATACACTGCACACACACACTATATATACTGCCTTCACACACAATATATATACTGCCTACACACACATACACACACACACACACACACACACACTCTTACCTTATTCCACCAGCGCATCTGCAGCAGTTCATACATGGGACGGAACCTGTCACGTGATGCGCGTCCCATGTGACAAGCCACAATGAGAGGGTAGGAGGGGGTGCGGGGGCCGTGGCCAATGATGAAAGGACTTGGACCGGTTCATGCACTGGCCCAATATAGTAATTTTCGGTCCGCCCCTGCCTATCAATCAGGACTGGTCGTAGCTGGACATTACAGCATACCGCATGGAACTGAATCTGCCCCTTAATCTAACACAAATTCTGTTACATTCAAGGGATCAAAAACAATTATAACAAGTGAATATGAACAAAGAGTCATTTGACAGCAAATCTGATCACTGTAAACAGTATAAACAATTATTTAGTTGGTATAATATGTGTGTTATACCAAGGATCTTTCAAGGTCTAAATGAAGCATTAATATTTGTTTCATCAAAGTTACTGACATCAAGAATGGCATGGCATCTTGTTCGCTGACTTTGTAGGCATTGACATGATATTACCTCTGTCCTGTTCGCTCTTCAATTGTTTTTTCTGAAACGGGCAATTTGCTGAGGAGTCATATTTGCATGGTGATGATGATCATGTTCGCGTTCATATTCTCTTGTCATCAATCATAGCTTGTCGTCGGGCTTTATCCCGCTAACCCTTTTTCCCATCTTTTTGCTACTTCTTGCTGTGCAGTTACTCCCACAGCAGGCCTTTTAGGTGGCATCGCAGTTACACTTTGTTGCTTAAATTAATTAGTATATTCCTATTAATTTAACACTAAGTGCAAATAAAACGAATAATCAAAAATTGAGTCAATAACAGAGATAGTTATAAATGGTAACTGCCACACAAAAAAACTAAATAAAGCAAACCAGAAATTCACAAGAAATTAGAAAAATCTAGTCAGTAGGAATATTCAAGTACACAAAAGAGTCATTTGCAAACATTTTACCAAATTTGCTTGTGTGTGTATATATAAAGGTGAGGAGCAATGTTAGCCATTTATATATATTAGCAATTTTCAGGCTCAGTTTTCTGAAAACCAAGCACCCCTGAACCCTGCAAATCCAAGTACAGAGCCAGGCCGGCTCAGTACTTTCTCGCATCCTCGGAATTGAAATCGAGGCAAAAACATCATTGTTGCATCGTCAGATCTCGCACGTTTTGGATTCCAAAATGACTTTCCTCCCTGGAGATCCAGCATCATTTCTCAGACAGACACAGCAGGGGTAGCAGCTTTCTTGGCAGTCTCCAGTAACATTGCTCAGTGCCATTGCTCACACAGAAATAGGAGGGATGGCAGTGTTCTTGTCAGTCTCCAGTGACATTGCTCTGTGCCATTGCTCACACAGAAACCGGAGGGGTGGCAGTGTTCTTGTCAGTCTCCAGTGACTTTGCTCTGTGCTATTGATCACACAGAAACAGGAGGAATGATAGTGTTCTTGTCAGTCTTCAGTGACATTGCTCTGTGCCACTGCTCTGTGCCATTGTTCATACAAAAACAGAAGGAGTAGCAGTGTTCATGTCACTCTCCAGTCTCCATTACCATTGGTCACACAGAAACAGAAAGGGTAGCAGTGTTATTGTCATTCTCCAGTCTCCAGTACCATTGTACAGTGCCATTGCTTACACAGAACCAGAGACTTAGCAGTGTTCTTGTCACTCTCCAGTCTCCAGTGCCATTTCTCACACAGAAACAGAAGGGGTAGCAGTGTTGCTTTCACTTTCCAGTCTCCAGTGCCATTGAACAGTGCCATTGCTCACACAGAAATAGAAGGGGTAGTAGTGTTCTTGTCACTCTCCAGTCTCCAGTGCCATTGCTCACACAGAAACAGAAAGTGTAGCAGTAATGTTGTTACTCTCCAGTCTCCAGTGGCATTGCTCATTCAGAAACAGAAGGAGTAGCAATGTTTTTTTCATTCTCCAGTCTCCAGTGCCATTTAACAGTGCCATTGCTCACACAGAAACAGAAGGGGTAGCAGTGTTCTCGTCAGTATCCCGTGCCATTGCTCAGCACCATCGATATGGTAACCAGCTGCTGGCACCAGTCATGATACTAGTCCTTCTATGTCATCTACTAAAGCCTATGGTTTAGGGCATAATGGGTTTAAGTCAGGGAGACTGAAATCCAAATAACAAGCTTTTACATTGGTAAAGAAAAAAACAACTCTCTAGTAAAAGGAAAGTTTACTGTAGAAAAACATAAAATTGCCAAAATACCATTCTTTCCAAAATAAGAACAAGCACTCCAGCATCAGCTAGCTCCCTTCTCTCAGCTAGATCCAGGCACCTGCAATCTATACTGTCATCATCCTCACCTTCATCAGTGTGTACATCATTCTTACACAACACTAATTCATCCCTGATGGAATCCACCATTACAGAAGTCTCTCTACTTTGATGTAATTGCCAGTAAAGGCCTTCCTCGCTGAATTTATAGTTCATTTTTTTCGACAGAGCTGTCACGATTTTTGGGCAATTCTTTTATATCAGTCCAGATGTCAATATGTTGTGTTGTTTCATCTGCATCACCTCCTAGTCTCTTGGGAAAGCTAAGTTTTTTCCTAACAGCAGTTGCCTGAGAAACTGAAGGAGGAGACATCGTTATGTCATGTACTACTTGAGCTGTCATCTTGCTAACCAGGAGCTCATTGCATTTCTTGAGATCTGGGTCAGTTGGAAAGAAAAAGAAGATATAATTCTTAAACCTAGGATCAAGAACAGTTGCCAAAGTGTAGTGATCCGATTTCAAGATGTTGATGGGATGGGAATATTATCAACCAAATTTTGAGTAGTGAAACTAGATATTTTTATACATTAGGATGATTGATTCAGAATAGATTTGGAATACAATATTAGCAAAGGAGGAGAAATAATCAAATTTAAATACTGGCAAGTACTGCTTCCACTGGTGCATGACTTGCCACTGTTGAGTTCATTGACAGCACTGTTAGGCTTAAGGCAGTTAAGCTAAGCCATTGGTAGCTTGTTTGGTGGGGGCACAAACAAACCAAGCATTTCAGCCACAAAAGTGGCACTCCTTGTCCCTGAAGTACTTGGTATGTTAAACTGTACACGTCATTTTTAACATATGGGTTGAAGGGTGGGCCCAAGGACAAATCCATCCTGCACTCTTTTACATTTTGGCCTTGGTCTATCAGGTTGTGTAACAGTCTACAATTCCACTGTCAACAGTATTATTAGGTTGCCAATTCACATGTGGACAGTATGACTAGGTAGAATCATCAATTGTGGACAGTATTAACATAGGTCTAGGGATATGGTAAAGGACAGATCTAGGGACAGTTCTAGGGACAGGACTAAGGACAGGTCTAAGGATAGGGCTAGGGACAGGTCTAGGGATAGAGTTAGGAAAAATACTGCCTACATTTGAATAGTCAACCTAATAAATACTATCTACATTTGAATTGTTGTACTAATAATACTGTCGATGTCATTATATTGTCGACTTTATAACCTTGTCTTTTCTGCTGCCCATCAATCATGTTCTGTCAATCCAACATAAAGGTGGGTGGGAGGTCTGAATGAAAATTCCCTCTTGCAACACTTTTCATTTCTGCCACTGCTGTGTGACAATGTTTCCTAGATGTGCTATGAACTGCCATGTGTTTGTACCATTGCTCTGTCGATTAGTAACCAGCCAGCTTGCTGCAGTCTTAGAGTTCATTGACAGCACTGTTAGCTTAGCTGCCTTAAGCCCATTGGTAGCTTGTTTTGTTGGGCGCAAATAAATCAAGCACATCAGCCACAAAAGTGGTACTCCTTGTCACTGAAGTGCTAGGTTTGTTAAAGTGTACATGTTCTTTTTAGGATCCAACATAAGAGTGGGTGGGAGGGATGGGTGGGCCCAAGGAAAGTTCCATCTTACACCACTTTTCTTTCCTGACACTGCTGTGTGGCAATGTTTCCTAGATGTGCTATGAACTGTAACATGCTTTGCAAAACTAAGCTTTCACAAGAGACCCAGTGGTGATGCACATAAGTCAGCACAACATTTTAACATCTAGTCTGGTCTAAAAGAATCTGCTGAAATTCCACCTGATCCTACTATCAACATCCAAAAAATGGTGGTGGATTATTTTAAAGACAGTATACAAATAGACACATCAGACAGTCCCTTTACATACTGGGTGGAAAAAAGGGCAATTTGGAGACCCATGTACAAAACTCACATTGCAATACCTAAGCTGCCCACCCTCCATTGTGTACTCAGAAATACTTTTCAGCACATCAGGGCGGTAACCTTGTGAGCGATCGGCGTAGGAGGCTGCTTCCTAAATATGTGGAAAAGATGATGTTCATAAAAATGAACTACAAATTCCACGAGGAAGGCTTTTACCAGAAAATACATCAAAGTACAGAAACTTCTGTAATGGTGGATTCCAGCGGGGGGGAATTAGTATTGTGTCAGGATGATGTACACACTGATGAGGGTGAGAATGAGGGTAAGAATGATTACAAAAACATCTTGCCACTGTAGAGTTCATAAACAGCACTGTTAGCTTAGCTGCCTTAAGTCCATTGGTAGCTTGTTTTGTGGGGGCCCAAACAACCCAAGCACTTCAGCCACAAAAGTGGCACTCTTTTTCCCTGAAGTGCTTGGTTTGTTAAACTGTACCTGCTACCCCTTCTGTTTCTGTGTGAGTTTGTTTATATTTTTTAACATATGGCTGGGTGGGTGGGCCCAAGGACAATTCCATCTTGCACCACTTTTCTTTTCTGCCATTGCTGTGTGGCAATATTGCCTAGATATGATATAAACTGCTGAGTGTTTGTGTCATTGCTCTGTCGCTTAGCATCCAGCCAGCTCACTGCAGTCTTTGGCCAAAAGTGTATGAAAATAATATTGCGACCAATGTGACATGGTCAAAATTGACTGTAATGACTGGAAATTAGTGTTATTGAGGTTAATAATAATGTAAAAACAAAAGAAGAGCTAAATTATGTGACTTTAGCATATTTCAGCAATTTTTTTCAAAAATATACAGATCAAAAACCAAAACCAATACAAGTGAGGGCGGTTTTGTCAAGAATAACCCAAAACCAAAACACGAAGTTAATACAAATGAAAAACCAAAATCAAAACCAAAATACGGGGGTCAGTGAACATCTCTAATATATATAGATAGATATGGAAAAACAAATGTAGTGAATGCCATAGTTGGAAATATTGAAAAATATACCTAGAGGTGTACTCTAAATAATGTTAAAAATACTATAACACATTGACCTTAATCACACACTACAAGTGATAATGAAATGTAATATTCAGATAACTTGTGATGCACAGTGAGGTTTAACCCTGTGCTATTGAACATCTATGTTACATTAGAAAATACTGCAGAACACAGCAATATGTTTGTCATTCTGCATTTATGATGCTAACAATATAAAATCATGTAATATGGTAACCAGGCCTTGGTCTTTTGGCTAAGTGGCTACTATCTGCATGGAATTAATTAATTGCCGTAGGCCACTGACGGCTTTTAATAGTTTCCATGATTGGTGACTGGGATACAAAATAAGCAAAGTCCTAGTATGTATCCAAGTGCTTGTTTCTAGGGTTGCATGAAGCCCCAAAAATTCTATCATGAGTGTTATTTGAAATCAACAGGGCTTTTTCTAATTCCATTTACTGTATAGTAATTGCTCTTTAAAGAATTATTTGAAATGACTTGACCTCTCAATAGAGTGTGCATGAGCAATCATTGAAACTCAAGCTGTTGTCCTAGTACAGCTGCAATGATATTCAGCCATATGATGCTTCATAAACAAACAAACCTGGTTTATTTAATTATAATGCATGAAGACCCATATATTTTTGAACTCGTTGGATTCAAAATGATTTCATTTTGCCTTACTGTATGTAACCAATCCAAAGCCATCCCAGAAAAAAAAATGCTTGACATCTGGTACAAACAGCACAGAGAGCACATGTTCAAAATTATATTTTATATACTATTATGGGGGTATTCTACTTGGCTGTAAAATGAATCATACAAAAGAAAAATCAGCAGACAGTCATACAAACAAACAAACAATGGCTTTCAGGTTCAATTATGAAAACAGCTAATCTAAAAACATTCTATTAAATAAATAAAGATCCTCGTTAGCCATTTGAAATGTGACATATATATACATATATATATATATATATATATATTACACACGTATAAAATAAATAATATAATATAATGAACACTTGGCAGCAATTAGTCTAAAATAAAACAAAAAACTGATTGTAACTGATTGTCATTGCATTTTATGAAAATAATGATAATTAAAGTTACAGCAGCAAGAGTGTCAGATTGCAGCAGGTAAATGGAGAACCAATATCAGTATAAGTGCATTGTCACTGTCTTTTATTCGGTCCTGTATTCAGAGGATTAAGTTGGCCATGACTTACAATCCCAAAATAAGTAAATAATGTTCTAAGAAGCAGTGTGTAAACAAAGTCCAGATTAATGCACTTATTATTAAACAGTTGCACCTTTTTCTTTTAGGAAATGTACAGACTACTACAGCAAGATGCCATTTGCAGTAAGAGCAATGTGTGGACAGTAAGATGAGCAGACTTGGCTCCATTTGGAATGTCGCTGTATCCTCAACAATTCATCAAATTATGCACACAAATGTAAACAATTAGTTTTCTTTTTACGACACCGGATAGTTTAATAAGTTTGAAAGTGTGGTCATTGTAACAGGATGGACCGCCTATGCCACCTTGTCTGTTGCTGCTGGTAAACGGCTGGGCTTACTTTGCCACCGTTCCCTTACGTTATCCCAAATGTGCCCCCTAACCGCAGTAGAGGGAGCTTACAAATGCTGCCACCACTGGACTACTTACTGGCATCCAGAACCGGGATCAGGATTGTGGATGGATTTCCACTGGCCTATCACACTGGCCAGAGCATGCCGGGTAGCGGGCAGAGCGATTGAACCGGAAAGCTGGGTCCGAACCTCAGAACAGCCGGGAAAGGATTAGAGTTGGATCTAATCTGTAGGTCACTGAAATTTCATCATAGAGAAGTTTTCAAGCAGGTCTTTGAAGCATGTGATGTTTATTTGCTCTCACACTGGTTGAAGGTACCAGTGATAAGGTCAGATGGAACAAGAAGTGCAATTTTCAACACAGAACAGTGCTTTTTTTTATAGAGCAGCAGGTAGCGTTCCCAGTAATAACATAGCGCTTAAGGAGGGCCCATTTTACTATGTCGTAGTGCACACAGTCCTCTGGGGCCACTCCGTGATAAGCTTCCACTACATGACCATGCAGCGTGGGAAACAGATCCTTTACCCACTCCTGTTTGGGCAAGCCATGGAGGCTACAAGACATTTCAAACATCTACAAATGTCCATCAATATCTCCAACAGTGTCATCAATTTGGTAAAGTGGAGAGAGCCCAATCTGGGCGCAACAGATGACTGTTCACAGGCCGCTTCAGGATGCGGTGCCCACCGATTGCCCCACAACTTGATAATAAGCAACCGCTCCGCCTCAGTTGTTTGGTCTCCCAGGGACCCCAGCTGCTGCATTAGCACAGAAATGTTACCCTCATTACGCTGTTGAACTGGCACCACTGGTTTACTCTGTGTGGGGTGACTGCCGCTGGTAACAGGTGCTGTGTTCTGGGATCTTACTGCAGATGCCTCTAGGTCTTGTGTTACCGTCTCCTCTTGGTCACTGTCAGGTTCCTCTTCTACTGTCTTGTGCTGCGCATCCCAGAATTTCAGCGCCTGTCTCATTTTGCTCCTTTTAACTGTATAAGGAATGTCTATCTTCTTTGCTTGGCACAGTATCTCGAGGTCTGCCTTGGACATTTTACTGTACTTAGACAACTTATGCATTCTCCTGGCTTGAGTTTTTCCTCTCCTGAATAACTCTGCTCTCGTGACTGGTGCACAAAAATCTGCCCGCTTGCCACCAGAAATCTGTGAGAGGATGGACCGCCTATGCCACACTGTCTGTTGCTGCTGGTAACCGGCTGTGCTTAATTTGCCACCGTTCCCCTTCCTTATCCCAAATGCGCCCTCTAATCGCAGTAGGAGGGACTTACAAATGCTGCCACCACTGGACTCCTTACCAGCATCCAGAACCGGATTCATTCTGGGTATCTGTCACTGCTAGTGTACCCCGTTGTTAGTGTACCTGGGCTGGTACCCCTGACCTCTTACTATGGACCAGGGTTGCTGTGGATGAATCCCCCCTGGCCTATCACACTGGCCAGAGCTGCTGGGTAGCGGGCAGAGCGGTGGTAATGGAAAGCTGGGTCCAAACCTCAGAACAGCCAGGAACGGATTAGAGTTGGGTCTAAACTGTAGGTCACAAGAATTTCAGCATGGAGAAGTTTTCAAGCAGGTTTTTGAAGCAAGTGATATTTATTTGGTCTCACACTGGTTGATGGTACCAGTGAAAAGTCAAATGGAACAAGAAGATCGATTTTCAATACACAACAGTGCTTTTTTATACAGTTTTTGGCTACTAGCTTAGCAGGAGGTAATCCGTCCTCCTGTCCCTTTAACCAATCTGGGCTGATTCATGCAGCCTGCACGTGAATCAACCTAGAGAGTTTAACACCTTTTAACATTGCTGCTAGTGGCAGGAGGGAGTATACATCCCCCTGTACATGAGCTGCCAGGGAGTGGGGGGCTCAGCCCACTCTCCTCCCCTGGTACCTGCCTGTATGGGGCAAGAGATTTATCTTTTAAATTTCCTTCCGAGGCTGACTTCCAGGTACTGGGCTCCAGAGTCTGGCTCTGCTCCCTGGCTGAAAATAGTACCAGGGGAGAGCAGCCAGATCCCGTGGCAGCAGTCCCTGCCCTTTCGCTAGTTGAAGTTTTTTGAGCTCCAGCTAGGGACTTAGCTTCCTGGGACCCCTAGGAGGTGCTGCACCTCCTAGACCCATTGGATTTCAGGAGGGTGGATGCTAAGTCCCTCCGGAAGCCTCTGAAGCTGGCTGCCGGATGGTGAAGGGGATCCTGGGCTGCCTCTGCAGTCCCAGTACAAGGTAAGTTCTTATTTTACTTTACTCATACACAATCACTTTTATATACGTTTTCACATTTAAAATATACATAGTTACACTCCGGGTGCCTACCTCCAGGTGTTAACCCTCCAGATGTTAACCCTGAGCGCCAGTTCTTTACTGGCGCAGCAGCGCCTACACATATATATTCCCATTCATTTTTATTATGTTTACACTGTTACACTCCCCGGTGCCTAGCAATATAGTAATATATAACTAAAAATGTAGAAATTGTCACACTTGAAATAAAAACAGCAATACCATCTCCTCAATGGCTTAAGTGCATTGCTGGGAGATCAAACAAGTAAAGTTGTCCAAACAGAATGATTTTTTTTTGCATGTTATCATTTATTCATACATATGGTTTCATACTGTTATTTAATACGATAATATTTACTTTGTGGTTAGCATAGTTTAGTTTTAAACAGAGTGAAATATCTAAATAAAGAGTATATTGAGATTATAGTTTTCCATTGCATATGTAAGTAATATAGTTAAAATTATTTATAGTTACTTTAATCCAATATCTATAGCTTTCATGTGAGGAAAGAGTGGGATAATTTGACACTACCGTTAATTTGACACTACTTTATTTCCATATACTGTGGAATGTAATTAATATACTCTTTAGCCCTGTTGCTATCCAGATCCCTAGATTGCAGTAGATGCAGGAACTAACATTTTCAATAAAGTTTAATCTCGCTCCCTCTCTTTAGGATTTCGTAATTTACCTGTATCGCAATGTTTATACTATGTATAGTATATATTTTTACTATGTTTTATGTTAGCAGGGGTACCAGGCCTGCAAAAGAGTTATAACCACCCGGAGAAGGTCTGATTCTGTCAAGCTGGAGTCATGTACAGTCTTTTCCAGAGAAGCCTTAAGCACCAAGTCAAGCCACAACCAATGGCTGGGTTAGGCTTCCCGAAGGATTGACTAGACTCTGAAGGAAGTGCCAGTCATCCGGAAAGTAATCCTTAGCAGATCGTCAACAAAGGGATTAAACGCTTGGAATAATGACTCACTAATCCCATCACCCAGTGATTAGGACCCAGTGATTGAGCTAGATAGATAGATACGGATGAGCTAGATAGATAGATACGGATATCCAATGGATAAGCATGGTTCACAAGCACCACCCTGGAGGCTTGTATCGAGATATTAGTTAAGTGCTGTTGGAAATTGTAAACCAGGAAGAAGTGGGTGATTGTGATCTAAAAGTCAGGAGTGGTGAGGGATTACAGCTCCCTCTGCACTTGTGGATCTGTGTGTCCATCAAGACTGGGTGACAGTGAAAGGAATTCTCTGTGAATGATCTCAGCTAAATCCAGGTTCCCAGCATTGGCCACTAGTAGACCAGTATAGTGCTTTACATTTATTTCTTGTGTAGTGTGTTACATCCACGGAAGTATGATTTTTTTTAACCCTTTCTTAAAAGAACTGTAATTGCTATTGATGTTTTATATTAATAAATGTTATGCATTCCAAGTCATCTACAGTCAATAAATTTATTTCAGCATACCCGAGACTAAAGTCATGATCTATGTAACGCCCACTTTAGATTTAAATCAGAGCACAAGCTCTGTGTTTAATCCATCACATTACAATGGGTAACAGCTATGAAAAGTTATATTGTCCATAGCCACCAATCAGACATTTGCTCTAAACTTCTTAACTTCACTAGCAAAATGAAAGTTAGAGTATATTGATTGCAACGGGAACAACCACCATTTTCACAGTTACCTATAAAACACTTTAATAAATCTTGAAGAAAAGTGAAAATATGCTCTAGTAGTAAAAATGTACATGTTGTGTATATGGAAAACTAATGAGGATATGCAAAGCTGTAATAGACTCAAGTCATCCAAAAGTATAGAATGTATAAAACAAGAAACACAAAGGACCTGAGTCATTAAGGAGAACAAGACAAAATAAAGGAGTAAGTTCCTGGACAAACCATGTGACAAAGCAAGGGGTGCAACTTAGTTTTTTAATTTGCACACAAATACTTGATAGCTTAATTTTTACACTGAAATTTAAAGTTGTTCTAAGACATTCCCTATCCCAAATATAAATCTGTCCCCACAATTTAAAACGACTTCCCCCTCCAATGCAACATGGTTCTGCCCAGGTGCAAAGTTACTCTATTTTTATGCTTTGCTCTCCTTATTGACTCAGGCCCAAAAAGTGTTTATACAGTGCGCACCCATGGGTAAGAGAAAATTTGATAAATAGATGGTATAATTAAATATAATAAACATTAACATTTATTATAAAGTGACATGCAAAGCTCCCAAGAATTGTCATCAAAAACATAGATGAACAATAGAACAGAGTTGAATCTGTCTTTCAGATATTTTTTTGGGATGTTATTATTGATACATAGTTATTCCTTGACGCACCCGTAAATATGTGCATGTGCATCTTTTCCAATTGTAATTTGCTACGGCATATGCTGGAACTATATTTACTATTAATAAATAATAATAATAATAATAATAATAATGTCTATAGATCTAACTTTTAAATAATAGTACCAATGTTGGAAAAAGCACTTATTAACCTTTTTATTACCTTTGCATTTATGTTTTTATTACCGGAACTAATGTTAATGTAAATATTGAGAAAATCATTGAAATAGTCTTTTCCACCGAAGATGTAGTAAGATCAGTGTATACAGACTATTGGGTAGAATGAGGTTTATGAGTCCACTTCATATAGTAGTTAACAAAAGTTTGTTCCACCTTGGTTGCTGTGTAAGCAGCATGTACAATCCTATTGGGAAATTATATAGTTGATTTGTTGTGATATACATAATCCTGCTCGAGGATATATGTTAGTGCCTGGTTAGTAACATAGTAACATAGTTGATGAGGTTGAAAAAACACACCAGTCCATCAAATTCAACCTATTTTAGATCTCCCGCGATCCCTCACTTATATTTGAAATGGATCCAGATTAAGCAACTGCCAATATCTTTCAATCAGGAAAAATCCCTCCAGACCCAATATTGCAGTCCTATTTTTTCCCTGTATCCACTACTATCCTTCATTTTAATTAACAGTTGAATACCTGGATACACTTTTACTCTACAAATTTGTCTAACCCTTTCTTAAACATATCTATTGAATCTGCCATCACAACCTTCATTGGCAGTGAATTCCATATCTTGACTGTCTTTACTGTAAAGAACCCCTTCCTTTGCTGGTTGTGAAACTTACTCTCCTCTAAATTTAGGGGGTGACCACGTGTCCTGTGTATAGTCCTCTGGGTAAAAGGTTTCCATGAAAGTTCTCTGTGTTGACCCTTAATGTACTTGTACATAGTAATCATATCTCATCTTAGATGCCTCTTTTCTAAAGTAAACATGCCTAAACTGGCTAACCTTTCCTCATAACTTAATTACTCTATACCCTTATTCAATTTTGTCACCGTTATCTGAACCCTTTCTAGTTCCAAAAAAGCTTTTTCATAGAGTGGTGCTGTCACGGCTCTCAGGTGTATTCCACAATATTAATTTACAGAAACAATGATGATGGTTAACTTAAATATTTATTGTGAATACAGGCAGGGGAGGATCTCAGTGGCTGAAGGGCCAGGCAAGGTATGAAACAAAATGTCCAGAAATAATATGCAAAACAAAAGTCTTTTAAACTTGACAGGCTCCAGAGATGCAGAGTGAAATCAGAGTCCAAAGTCCAGGTAATTATAAATAGCAAAATCCAGAGTTGAAACATAAACAGGGTTCCAGAGCTGAAACACATGCAGATATCCAGAGCTGTAACACAAACAATGAACCAGCAGGGAATGATTGCCACGGGTCAGTCTTTATGGTCTGATGATCAGCAAAACACTAAACAGCTGAGTGAGGACACACAATCCACATAGCGGCCACTAGTGGGTAAAACTTAGAACTGCACCCGTAGGGACTTAGTGCAGAAAAGCATCAGGCCATAACAGTACACCCCCCTAAACAAAGCGGATTCCAGACGCTTTTTTCTTTTCCTCTCCCCAACCTAGACGGCAGATTTTTTCTTCTTACGGGCTTTGGAACGATGATTTTTCTTTTCAGATGCAAATCTCCCGACCGGAGCTGAGCATATAGCTGCTTCAGGAGCTGGAATATCGGCAAAAGCTGGAGCTTGCACTAGAGGTAAAGTTGGTTCCGGTGAAGACATAGAAGCTTCTATGGTATCAGAGGCTGGGTCAAAAAGAGAGGGTGGTCCAAATTTCTTTGCCACTGCACCGATGAAGATGCTGGTATGGTAGAGAATGGGGTGATCAGATTCTATCAAGGACAGCGCCCACTCCAGAGCCTTCCCTTTAAAACCCATTAGTATGGTAGCTACTTGATTAAAGCTTTTAGCATAATAAGTAGGATTGAAACGGAAGTTATCGAAACACTGCCGTGTAAGAGCACAAAATTGATCCAGGTCTCCATCAAAAGACAGAGGCTGAAACATGGGAAGGTTACAGGCAGTAGCCTTGGCAATTATAGCACAGGAGTCTATGACTGGGCACTCTGAAGACTTTGGCTGTGGGTTAGCAGCTGTTACTTCGGACTGGGCACCTGACTCACAAGGCTCGGACTGGGCACACATCTCAGGGAGCTCGGATTGAGCACATACATCAGAAGGCCCGGACTGGGCACACAGCTTAGAGAACTCGGGTTGAGCAAACATATCAGAAGCCCCGGACTGGGCACACAGCTTAGAGAACTCGGGTTGAGCATACATATCAGAAGGCCCGGACTGGGCACACAGCTTAAACTGGACAGCGGTAGGAGGAGCCTCGGACGCGGCAGCACTGTGAGGAGCCTCGGACACGGCAGCACTGTGAGGAGCCTCGGACGCGGCAGCACTGTGAGGAGCCTCGGACGCGGCAGCACTGTGAGGAGCCTCGGATGCGGCAGCACTGAGTAAAAACTCGGGCTGGACCGCACAGACTGGCAACTCGGGCTGGACCGCACTGACCGGCAACTCGGGCTGGACCACACTGACCGGCAACTCGGGCTGGACCGCACTGACCGGCAACTCGGGCTGGACCGCATAGACTGGCAACTCGGGCTGGACCGCATAGACTGGCAACTCCGGCTGGACCGCATAGACTGGCAACTCCGGCTGGACCTTCAATAATGTCTTTGGAGCGGACTGAAAGGGTAGCGCCCTCTCTGAAGCAGATAGTATCTTGGGACTGGAAACAGAGGCTGGAAGCTTGGCACTGGAAGCAGGAGCTGGAAGGTTGGCACTGGAAACAGGGGCTGGCACCTCAGGACAGGAGGCAGAGGCTGGCACCTCAGGACAGGAGGCAGAGGCTGGAAGCTTGGCACTGAAAGCAGGAGCTGGAAGGTTGGCACTGGAAACAGGGGCTGGCACCTCAGGACAGGAGGCAGAGGCTGGCACCTCAGGACAGGAGGCAGAGGCTGGAAGCTTGACACTGGAGGCAGGGGCTGGAAGCTTGGCACTGGAGGCAGGAACTTGCACCATAGAGCGGGGTACAGAAATAAATGATGGAACATAAACAAATTTGGAATACAGAGAGGAAACAACAGGAGATGGATCAATAGGCTGACGTGGTCTACGTATAGGACTGTCCTGTAAGAAGTGCTCTTTGCTGGCACAATACAGACACAATTTTTTTGCTATTCTGCGTCGCCGCTCCTCTTCGGAGAGATATGGGCGTGGACCACCTGTGAACCGGGAATTAGTTAAACCATAGTTCTTAGTAAACTGCAAATTTCTAGCAGCACAATTACGTGGTGCTGCTTGCACAGATTCCACAGCAGAAAGGGTTGGTGGAGACAATTCACCTGCTTCTGCATTAGGAGAGACAGAGTCTGACAGCCTCCTGAGTGGGTCCATAAGTAAGGTAGAAAATTTTGCCAGCTGGGAGCGTAGCAGGATTATGTCCATTTGTAATGCCTGTAGCATAAATGAGTCCGAAAAAGCTGACACAGGTGTGGCCCCAGCGAGATCCATGAGATTGGGCTGGTTCATTCTGTCACGGCTCTCAGGTGTATTCCACAATATTAATGTACAGAAACAATGATGATGGTTAACTTAAATATTTATTGTGAATACAGGCAGGGGAGGATCTCAGTGGCTGAAGGGCCAGGCAAGGTATGAAACAAAATGTCCAGAAATAATATGCAAAACAAAAGTCTTTTAAACTTGACAGGCTCCAGAGATGCAGAGTGAAGTCAGAGTGAAATCAGAGTCCAAAGTCCAGGTAATTATAAATAGCAAAATCCAGAGTTGAAACATAAACAGGGTTCCAGAGCTGAAACACATGCAGATATCCAGAGCTGTAACACAAACAATGAACCAGCAGGGAATGATTGCCACGGTTCAGTCTTTAAGGTCTGATGATCAGCAAAACACTAAACAGCTGGGTGAGGACACACAATCCACATAGCGGCCACTAGTGGGTAAAACTTAGAACTGCACCCGTAGTGCAGAAAAGCATCAGGCCATAACAGGTGCCCATAACTGTACTCCATATTCAAGATGAGGTCTTACAAACGATTTATACAGTGTCAAAACTACACTTCCCTTGCATCTTTGTCCCTTTTTACCCTTTAAATGCATGCCAATATTTTATTTGCCCTTGCAGCTGCGGCTTGACATTGAGCACTATTGCTAAGTCTACTGTCTACGAGCACTCCCAAATCCGTTTTTTCCATTATAGATTCCCCTAAATTAATCCCATTTAATTTATAGATTGCATGCTTGTTTATCCCTAAATGCATAATCTGACATTTATCTATGTTAAACCTCATATTCCATTTGGCTGCCCAATCCTCCAGTATATCCTCCAGTTTTAATTCTCTGTAGAGAAGCTATATCTTGCTCTGTTGCCACTAACTTCCTCGTAGAAACTAATTAGGTTAGTTTGACATGACCTATCCCTCACAAATCCACGCTGATTCCCACTAATAATCTTATTGCGCACAAAGTAATCCTGAATACTATACCTTAATATACCTTCCAGTAGTTTCCCCACTATTGATGTCAGGCTTACAGGTCTATATTTGCCTGGTTGTGATCTTGTCCCCTTTTTAAACAACAGCACCACATCTGCTATTTGTCAATCCCTTGGTACTGAGCCTGATGAGATTGCATCTATGAGAATTTAGAATAGCGGTCAAACTATTTCTGAGTTTATCTCTATAAGAACCCCTGGGGGTATGCCATCTGAACCTGGAGCTTTATTTATCCTAATATTTTTATGTCGCCTTTGGACTTCTACTTTTGTCAACCAAGTACTAATTAATGGTAAGATTTCATTTCCGTTTTTATGTATTATTCCTACCATTAGTTCCTCTCTAATAAATACTGAAGAAAAGAAAGTGTTTAATACCTCTGCTTTTTCCTTAGTATAATTTATTCATTCACCCATCTCACTTCTTAGGGGTCCTATATTATTATTTTTAATCCCTTTTCATTTTCTAATTTAACCAATCTAATTTCCTTTTGCATGTTGTATTACATTTCTTGTACCGACGGAAGGTAGGGTCAAGACTTAAACAATTAGACTTAAACAAGACTTAAATAATGTAAATGCATGCTTCTTCCTTTGAATGTATTCCCTTACCTTTATATATAGCCACATTGGTTTTGACTTAATTATTTTACATTTATTTCCCATAGGAATTAACTTTTACGTGTATATTTCCAAGAACATTTTAAAGGCAGCTTACTTTTCTTCCGTATTTTTTCCTTCAAAAACTTTGTCCCAGTCTATACTCTTTATAGACTCCTTTAGCATGTTAAAATTTGCCTTTCTAAAGTTTAAAGTCCTAGGTGATCCCTTATACCGTTGCCTCCTGAAACTAATTTCAAATGAGATCATATTATGATCAATGTTTCCCAAATGCTCCCTTACTTGAATATTTGATATTACGTCTACATTATTTGTTATTATTAGGTCCAGTATAGTCCGGTTCCTAGTTGGTTCCTCTACTATCTGGGTCTTTTAGTGTGCTCAGAAACCTGTTTCCCCTAGCTGTACTGCAAGTCTCAGTACTCCATTCAATATCCAGATGATTAATATCCCCCATAATTAAAACTTGACCTAGTTGTGTAGCCTTTTCAATTTGCTGCAAAAGTTGGGCTTCCTCAGTCATACTAATATCTGACCATTTATAACATATCCCTATCAGCAACTTCTCTGCACTTTTACCTCCACTGAATATTTCCACCCACAATGCCTCTATATTATTACCAATATTCTTGTAAATACATACTCCTCCCCTTTTATTTACCCTATTCCTCCTGAAGAGGGTATAGCCTTCCAAGACTGCCCAGTCATGTGTATCATCCCACCAGGTCTCTGTAATACCTATGATATCAAACTGTTCATTCATTGCTACTAGTTCTAACTCCCCCATTTAACCTGTCAGGCTTTTTGCATTTGCAAGCATACACTTAAGTCTATTGCCTCCCATAGGTATTTATTTTTGCTTTAACAAGGGCCTCTTTTTATCGGTCATGCTTCCCTTTCCCCCCATTTACAACCCCTTGACTGTTCAATGCCTCCTTACTACTTTCAATGTCTATCCCATAAATACTTGCTTGCCCCTCACATCGAAGCCTAGTTTAAAATTCCCTCCAACCTTCTAACCATCCTCTCCCCTAGCACAGCAGCCACCTCCTCATTCAAGTGCAATTCATCTCGAAAATAAATATGGCAACTGACCGAGAAATCAGCCCAGTGCTCTAAGAATTCAAAACCCTCCTTCCTACATCAATCTTTTAGCCACAAATTAACCTCCGTAATCTCCCACTGCCTCCCTAGCAGATGGCACAGGTAGTATTTCCGAAAATACTACATTGGACGTTTTTGGGTTAAGTTTGCGACATATGTTCCTGAAATAATTCTTTAGGACACCCCATCTTCCTCTAACTCAGTCATTGGTGCCAACATTCACCAAAACAGCCATGTCATTCCTATCCCCTCCCAACAATCTGTCCACATGATCCACAATATGCTGAGCCCGAGCAATCGGGAGACAACACACTGTTCGGCTTGCACGGTCCCGGTAACAGATTGCCCTATCTACCTTCCTAATAATTGAATTCCCTACCACCACAATGTGCCTGGGTCCCTGAGTAACTTTGGTCCCCTCTATACTGGAGAGACTGTTCCCCTGGTTGCTAGAGGAAGCAGTCTCACCCGACTCTACCAATTCTGAACTGACTTCCACAGAATCTGGCAAATCTGCTGGGATTGCTTAGCTCAGAACTTGCCTGCCTCTTCATCCGTCTGCTCTCTCTAGTAACTGTTACCCAGCTGCCTACCTATGCATCCTCCTCTGTCTCTGCTCCATCCTGCTCAGATAGCGCATCAATGGTGAGCTGTAAACTCTGCTCCAGGTTGGTAATCTCTCTCAATGTTGCAATGGTCTGATTTAGATCACTTACCCGGGCTTCCAAAGAGACCAATTGCTCACATTTCTAACATAAACCTTGGAACAGTTGCTCCAAGTGTGCATACATATGACAATATATGCATTGAGTTAGATCATCAAGCCTGCTACTACTCATCTTATTATGACTAACTTAACTTCTTATAGCCTACAGTGAAATTGAAAGTAGTAACCCTTTGCTAGCCACTAACCAGATTAAAACCCCTTCTGGATTCAACTCATAACTGGATCTAACTCTACACATTAAACAAAAAGCACTTGAAATCAAAAAGCAGTACAAATCCCAAACTCAATGAAATCTCTTACCAGCTCCTGCTAAACAGAGCTTGCACTAGCCAGCTATATCAACTAATGCAATTTAAACATACCCACTAACTCTAAGGTGTAGATAGATTTTACTTGCCTGGAAGGGTGTGGTAGGTTTTTGTGGCAGCAATAATGCCAACAACAGTTAGGCCGACATAAAAATCCCCATATGCTTTGTTGCCGCCTGATGTCAATCGCAACTCTCCAAAATGTCTCCAGCTTCAATGACTTCAGTTACAATGGCCACAGTGAGATTCCCGATTTTAAAGTGGCAATGGCCAGGCCCGACGCCTGTAAAATGTAATCCAGGCGGAGGGTCCAGCCATTGCCGCTTTATAACCGGGAATCTCACTGTGGCCATTGTATTTGACGTCATTGAACCTGGAGACATTTTAGAAAGTCACGATTGACATCGGGTGGCAATTGAGTGTGTGGGGAATGACTTCCACCCTTCAGAAATATGGCAAACCTTTTAGTGACATACAGAGGGCATTAGTTGTAGGAAAAAGATCCATTCTTCTGTATAGCAGGTGCAGTGATATATCAAAGTGATGCACTCAAATCCTGCTACAATTGCACTTATTCAGCATATTTCAGAAACTACCTGCCTCCCTTTCCAACACATTTTTCATGAATCTTAACCAATTGTCATTGACTCTGAATTGTGAGATGCAATGTTACACATGGCAAACACATTCTCTTTTTACTGTTGCCTCAACTGGATATTTTTTTCAAGATCCACATTATTTTGCTACTATATCATTAATAATTCAAAACTTAAATAAAAATGTCAAACTGATTTTTGCATTGACAATAGCAAGCTTTATCTTGCCATTTATCCTGCAAAGTATGGTTAAAATAGCTAGGCTTTGGATATTGCTACAAAAGAACAAGATCAATAAATGATATATGAAAAATGTACTCATCTTTGTAGGTCAGAAAAGTAATTTGCTAAAGTTGCTAAGGTAAAAATGAAAGAAAAATGAAGACCTGAAGCTTTATTGGAGAATATTGTATTTTTCACTGTTATTCACAGAACATGATCTTAAAATCAATAGAATAGCATTGTGGAAGGCAGAGATATGTATTTTATAGTCATGTACTTAAGAGCGTTATTGACCCTCACTTTCCTTATCATCATCATCATCAACATTTATTTATATAGCGCCAGCAAATTCCGTAGCGCTTTACAATTGGGAACAAACATTAATAAGACAATACTGGGTAATACATACAGACAGAGAGGTAAGAGAACCCTGCTCGAAAGCTTACAATCTATAGGACAATGGGAGTTTGAAACACAAGGGCATGTGCTACAGTAATTCGAATTACAATAACAACTATCGTACTAATAAAATGACAATGATACAAAACTAGCCAAACTGACACTTTCCATGTCTTTGCACAGCTCTGTATAATTTGGCCTTTGCAGTTGACATATCGCATTAAAGTAGCAATATAGTAAAATTGTTATTATTGGTTTAAATTAGAGAACATTTTCAAAATTATCTCACAAAATGTTAGCGTTGTTCCTCATTTGGCTGCAAGGTTTTACATGTCTCCCTGGTTGAATTTGGCCTTAAATGTTCCCAGTGCACCAGTGTAACCGCCTCTACATTAGCCCTAAAATGTTCTGTGTTTATAACATTCAATAGGCCATCCATCATGCTTTGAGGCCTTGCAATTTGGAAGGATGCGATTGCCAAGTCCACCTCCTCAAAGGTAATGGAAACATTAAGAAAGTCTCTAATGTCAGGAGATAGTGATGGCAACACAATTCCACCAAAATAGGACATGTGAGGTGTGATGAACATCTGAAGTGTAGAGCTTGTTGTATTATTGATAAAATTCAAAGACAATTTAAGGTATTAAAAGTTGTTTCGCATGATCATCCAACCAAGCTGAAAATTCACGTCCGAGATCTCAGCTCTTGCCTAGTAGGTATTAAAGTTTCCTCTTCTGTCGTTCTGCGTGTGTGGGCATTCCTGGAAAAGAGTAACCTGTGTTTGGAGTTATCTAAAAGAAAATGAGGCAACTTTGGTTTGGGCTTATAAACACTTAAGGCATTATTCATCTTCGAACACAACCTTCACAGAAGTGGCATTTTTTTTAAACGAGCACAGAACAGAATGCATTTGTACGCTGTATTCAAATAAATTGGATCTCAAGATTCGTTTCCAATTAAAAATGACTATAAGCACTGGTGGGATTCAGCCGGTTCTCACCAGGTCGCCAGAACTGATACATAATTTTAGGCTCAGTACCCTCTTCGTTGGTGGGAGAAGCAAGGTCATTTATGAAAAAAAAAAATACTCACCTGTTTGCGGCATTGGCACTCCTCCTCTCTGCTCCGTCCACACTGAATGTCGGGCGTTATCACGCCCAATGTTCAGTGAGAAGTGGTGCAAGCAAGAATCAAGAAGAGAAGAAAAGAGAAGAAAAAAGCAGACAGAAAAGGTAAGTGAAGGAATGGAAGCTAGGGGGAGCAAAGGCAGCATGGCAGAGTGTGAAGGGGGAGCAAAAGCAGAATGGCAGAGCGTGAAAAGGGAGCAAAGGCAGCATGGCAAAGCGTGAAGGGGGAGCAAAGTAAGCATGGCAGAGTATGAAGGGGGAGCATAGGCAGCATGGCACAGTGGGAAGGGGGATCAAAGGCAGCATGTCAGAGCGTGAAAGGGGAGCAAAGGCAGCATGGCAGAGTGTGAAGGGTAAGCAAAGGCAGCATAGCAGAGTGTGAAGGGGGAGCAAAGGCAGCATGGCAGAGTGTGAAGGGGGAGCAAAGGAAGCATGGCAGAGTGTGAAGGAGGAGCAAAGGCAGTATGGCAGGGTGTGAAGGGTGGAGCAAAGGCAGCATGACAGAGCGTGAAAGGGGAGAAAAGGCAGCATGGCAGAGTGTGAAGGGGGAGCAAAGGCAGAATAGCACAGTGTGAATGAGGAGCAAAGGCAGCATGGCAGGGTGTGAATAGGGGCAAAAGCAGCATGGCACAGTGTGAAGAGGGGCAAAAGCAGCATGGCACAGTGTGAATACAGGCAAAAGCAGCATGGCACAGTGTGAAGAGGGGCAAAAGCAGCATGGCACAGTGTGAATACAGGCAAAAGCAGCATGTCACAGTGTGAAGAGGGGCAAAAGCAGCACGGCAGAGTGTGAAGAGGGGCAAAAGCAGCATGGCAGAGTATAATGGGAGGCAAAAGCAGCATGACAGAGTGTGAAGAGGGGCAAAAGCACCTTGGCAGAGTGTGATGAAGAGGGGCATATCTGTGACATAATATGAACTGGGGGCATTACTGTAGCATAATTTGAAATGGGGGCATTATTGTATGGCATAACATGACTATTATGTGAGTATTAAATTATTTAATATTTGAGTATTAATATGCATTAAATGGATATTAATTTGAGTATTAAATGCACGAAATATTAAACTACCTTTCTGTATATTTTTTTGTATACTTAAAACGGTCATTAGGGCAGAGAACCGGTTGTTAATTTATTTGAATCCCACCACTGGCTATAAGTACGATCCTTCTAAATAGTACTTGTCATATCTAAATAGACATAAAATAGTGCATGATACGCACATTCACATGTGCAATATCAAATCCCATCAGAACTCATGCAAAAAAAAAATATACAAGAGAAGAACAACTCATAATACACTAATCATTAATAAAAATGTGTTGAAAATCATTATTTTTTTTTATTTTTTTTTACATTAAATACATAGATCTCATATATACATATACATATACATAGATGGTCTTAATGCGTACTGTACATACAATTTGTTTTAATAGTTTTTTACTGCATTCACAAATTCTTTGCCATCCAGTGGCATGCAGTTTTCAAAACAGTCATCACTATCAGTCGCCACTTATACCTCCCCTGCAGTTGCTGCAAGTGATACGACTAAAATACACTTACTTAAGAGAAACCCAGACCTTGAATCAGCCGCGTCTGCATTGACACACCCTTGGTACACCCTTAATGTAAATTGCCTATGGTCATCCACCCCTTAACTCCCTCGTTTCTCCCTTTAGTTGTAGAAAGTACTATGTGTCAATTGTGTTCAGAAATGAATTGCATGCAATTGCGTTCATTGGCGTAGCTCATTTTTGAGGAAGCGCAGAGCTATTTCATGCAAGATGCGACGCACAAAGTGACTTAAGTCTGAAGATAAATCAGCCCCCTAATTTGTGCTTCCTCCATGTGAGACACAACATCGTTGACATTTCTGTTCAAGACAATTTTCCATCTGTTTACAGAATTTTTAAAGTACTGAAAACATAGTGAAAAGGTTGCCTCAAGTAGAACTTAAATGTGTGCCATAGCATGGGCAGCCTCACTCTCTATGCATTCAGGAGAACTATCCCTCCAAATGTGCAATTTAAAACTTCCCATATCTAAGAAAAATGTAGGAATGGGAAAGTTATCCGTGAGCAACAGAAGGGTATAGTCAGATGTGCCTCTAGGTTTGTAACCTACCTTGATGACTATGGGCATGAGACAATGAGAAACAAATGATATGCTATAAAATGAATGATATGTTGCAGAGAAACAAGAGAAACATTTAAAATTCAGGTGTCTGCCCACCAGACATCGACCAAGACCAAACCTTACTAGATGTGCAAAGGTGCAAAGGATGGACTGCTGTGAATTGGGGTTAAGGAATTATCCCACCACCTATCCTGCTGCTCTACCATAACATTATTAAAATCCTCCACACAGATAACAGGTGAATTTTGCAACTCTAGTGGAGGATATAAATCAAGCAAGTTTAAGAGTGTGGTGGAGTTTTTTAATGTGCAAATCAGCAGTTAAAGTGGAAATTTAGAAGTGCGGTATGGAAAGTGTAAGTGAATGTATTTGATATTTTTGCAACCAAAGCAGTAGAGGTGGTGATATGGCATACCAACATTTACCAGCCCACATCAACCAACTGGTACAAATAAAGGAAATATAAATTGAGTCTGCCTGGATATGTTGAAGATAAACAGATCCTTTTTCTGGTTAGGACTGAAACATCCCTCAGAGGCTTGTCAAATGCACAGTGTGGGTATACCACCCGACTTATTTGAAGGAAAGATTATGTTGTCCACAAAGTCAGTCTCAACAGGACACCACACTACGTAAATTAAGCATGCTTTTCCTGCACCTCTAATGAGATGTCAGCGAACACCGCCACCTTCTGGTTTGTGTAATCCTGAATCGTGTCTCTGTCCTTATTATAAAGTTATTTAGCAATAAATGATCGAGTAGGAGCCTCTAGTAAGAGAGCCAACATTTAATTTGTTTCATTCCTTCTACAGTGAACTCATCTGAAAACAATTCCCTGCCAAATAACTGTATCAGACACTTTCCAAAAAATCTTCTTGGTTAAGACCCTTAACTCTGTCTGCAAGACCCACAAACTTTACATTATTTCACTTAAGAATCCAACAATTTTTGCTTACAGGCCACAATTTGAGATATAAGATTAGTGATTTCCCCCTTCATTGGAACAGTTTTATGAGTTTATTTTAGTTGAGTGGATGAGCACAGTTTTTATATATTTTCCTGTTGAGGGCTTGTTCTTTAGCACTTTAATAATCACCATTCTTCAACATGTATTAATGCGTGAAACAATTGAAATACTTGTTAATGCATTAATCATATCTCTCCTAGACTACCGTAATTTCTGATTTTTTTGCTGAACACATGAGTATTAATTATAATCTATTATGAATGCTTTAGACAGACGTATGCATTGCACCCTATGCTCATCAAGCACCGTCTCTTGTGTCATTCACTAAAGCAGCTGCCTACCATTCTAGCAATAGTATTAAAAATCGTTATTGTAACTTAGAAAACCTTCAACTATAACACTTTCTTAGAACGACATATTCATCTGCCTGTAAACTTCTCTCTATATATGATCTCATTCTCTCTTAGACTTTTTCTGCTCCTACAGCATTCCTTGTATTGCAGCTATAAAATGCAGCTCCCTTCTTCATAACATAAGATACTCACAGAGTTTCTAAGCTCTGAAGACTCATTTTCTTCAAACAATAATAAAAGCTGACATTATCAATTAGCTTCCACTGACCTCGCAATACATTATTCTCAGAGCTTCCTGCCAAACTCTGTAAACTGCTTTACAATAAACACTAATCACTGGCATCTATATGCTATCTTAAATGTCTCCCATGACTTATTTTCCAGTCTCCCTTTCCTTTTAGGATGTAAATGCAGAGTGCTTATTCATATTATATCTTTAGGTCAATTTGTATAATGCTTATTTGGTACTGTGGCCTGAGAGATGTTGGCCCTATACAAACCCAAGGAATAACTATCAGAAGTACAAGTCAACATTCTGAAGGCCTCCAAAATTTTGGAATCTCATTCACACCTGCTAATATTTTATTCATGGTGCCATAGGACAGTGGTAGCCATTGTGTTGCCTTCTAACTTTCAAACAGGCTGCACATCACACTTAATCTTAGTAATAAGTTACAACTACATTTAACCAAAGAACAGGCACAAATCTGTAATAACATATCAGCAGGCATTTTAATGTAGGATAAGCAAGTTCTACAAGCTATAACAAAGACATCTGACAATTCAATGGGACTTCTGGGTGACAATGTTTTCCACTCGCATTTGAAAGGGGGGTGTAAAGCTGGAACAGGCACGGCAAAATTCTATTGCGAGGTTTCCATTTGTCAACTCATTACACTTGTTATTTTTAGTGTGTTCCATGATAGTATATGTCTGCTCATGTTTAAATGAAACCAAAAATAGATAAAACCTTTGTAGCACAATGGTGCTTAACAGGGTCTGCCTAAAAAATCCTCACCTCGCTTTAATCAATAAGCAAGAACAGTTCTTTCCTGCATAGGAAGACTGAAGAGCATGTGGTGCACACTGAGCACTTACTCCTCTAATCTCTAATGTGCTGTTGACGCTGCAGGACCTCCTGGCGCTGTGGAGATTGGGGGTCACATGATGCAGTAGTCAGCTGCTTAAGGAAAATTATAATATCATGTTTAGTCTTTTTCTCTGTTTTATGACTCGCTGAGCTTCATCCTTATTGAATGAGAGTTGGGGTTGTGGGGCATAAATAAAAGAAAAGGACTAACAGGGCCTAAAGCAAGATGAAGCTGGGGTCCTGCAGATCTAGGCTACGAGAGCCACCTATTGCCCATCACTGTAATGGCGTATTCTGCTAAATACTAAGTTTCACATAATTCCTTTTTTTATTGCTATGTTCAACTATATATGTCGCCTGGAATCCTTTAGCAAATATTGCAATGAGCCTTTGAAAGTTATGATTGCTTCAGTGATACGTAATAAAAAATATATTTAGATATTTCAACTTTTATTTGCAATTTGCTGTTTGAGACCACAATCTTTCACCAAATTTCACATTACTAGTTTACATATTTCGGATTTGCTACATGTTAGCCTATTACCGTCTCACTACTCACTATGCTTGGAAAGGTGGAAGAGGGAATGGGTGGACAAGTGTACCTTTTAATTGTGACTCAGTAAAACAAAGGCTCACTTACAGATATTCCGTTCAGGAGGTTATGACTTGCGGGTGCTGAAAAGCCCTATTTAAACACAATATAATAATGTATTAAAACATGTTTTTACTACATTATTAGGTTGTGTACAAAAGAGACAATATCATTTCTACATTGAGCACTAACACTTATACCTAACTTTTCCATTGGGATACCTGCACACACTAGTAAGCCTGGTATATGCTTGGCATAAGTATCACAATTTGTTTTGATGTTTTTGCTGTTTTCTCCCTTGCTGACTTTGGTGGAAAAGGTAATTACCAAGTCACTGACCTCGTCTGCCAAAAATGTAATCAGACCCAGCAAGAAATTTGCCCTTTTATTGTTGTGTAGCAATCAAAGTCATTACTTATTTATACATTCTCCAATATAAATAATGTAAGCATGTTTCAATAATGCTAACCCCATTATATGTTGCTCAATTTGAGTGAGTCATAAACATTATTGAATTATACGCACATTGCAATACATTCTATACATCATGGTATAGCTATCGGCATCTACTGACATACACACAAATACAATATATATAACATCATCCACCATGTTCTGGATAATAGGATAATCAAAGTGTAAAGTCTAACCACTTATTTAACGTATTAAAATAAAAAGGCAATATATAGGAAAATATTATATGGATTAGACTGTGCCTTGGTATATTTTAGCATACTTGCAAGAATTGAACACATTTTCCAGGTACAGTTAATTGTTGAGTTGATGAATCTGTATGAAACAGTTTGGTACCACATCGATGTGCTCCAAATACTGCACAGCCTAAAAGATTCAGAATGTAGCCATAGAAGATGATAAGACACAAAGATATTCCCTTAGCAACTAAGTGAAAGTAAACAAAGTGTTAATAACAGGAACAAGGGACATTAAGTACAAAATATTCTTGGGACAAATCTTTTAAGGCTGACACTGTCTTTGAAAAAAGGAAACAGTAGGCTACTACAGAAACCCTAAGATGAAGCAGTAAAAACATCAAGCAAAATGCAAGACCTGCAGAATTATTAACTGACAGAACATGAAAGATTATAGAGCAAATGATAAGACATGGCCTGACATGATTGTAAGAACAGAAACTGACTCTACCAGCATTTTGTAAACTAAAAAGGTGTTAAAATTACTTGTATATTTGTACAGTGTTTTTTAATTTTTGTATTGTTTTCAGAATAAAACACTATCTATTCAAATCTGCCCAATTTTACTTCTAAAATCTATGGCATCGCTGGTAAATCAAGACAAGTAGATTTTTCTTAATTGCACATTATTAGAAGCCTGTTTTACCGTAATGCTCAATGTGAATTAAAAATAAAAGCAGTAAACAGGAAACATACATTGTCCTATAATTGTCCTTAACAGTGTACAGTATTAAGAGAATAAAGAAGTAATACTTGATTTAACATGCAGGGAAACGTTGTGTAGCAAAAAGGTGGGTAAACAGGATGACTACTGAAAAAAGTAAAGAAAGGGGAATTTCCTGTAGACTCATTTTGCTGGTTATTGTGTGAATTCTGCACAAAGAAGGTGATCGCTCCACAAAGATTGGTGTTCTGAACGATAACAGCGAAGAAAGGTCTCCAGATCTTATTTCACTCGCTCAGTTTGACTGTTGGTCTGATGATGGTACCCAGAGGAAAACTTCAGGCTAACGCCAAGGTGTTTACAAAAGAACCTCCAAAATTTAGACACAAATTGCACCCCACTTTCTGAGATAATCCTGAGAGGACATGAAAAATATTCTTGATAAATAAGAGAACAAACTCAGAAGCAGAGGGTAATCAATCACCTGAGAGGGACAAAGTGGGACAACTTAGAGAAGCAATCGACCACTACCTAAATAGAATTATAGCCATGGCTGTCAGGGATGTCCGTAATGAAATCCATGCTGATGTTGGTATATGAAGAGACTGGTACTGGAATAGGGAGATGAAGGCCAGCTGGAGTCGCCTAGGGATTTTGTGTCAAGCACAGACTCTGCAGGCCTGAACATATTTATGAACAACAGTGATTATGGAGGATCATCAATAATAGCGAGATAGAAGAGCAATGGTCTTTTTAATACCAGCATGACTTGAAGTCATGGGCCCTTCTTAACATCTTGGTTCGGAGCTCAGGGTCCATAAATGATCAACCGACTGGAGGTATCTTGGCAGAGGGTCTAGTCAAAGCTAGAATTTTGAGTGGACTAATTATTGGTTTAAATTCGGAGGGAGAACAAGTGTCCGAAAAATCAAAGATCTCAAAGTGCGTCAAGCCTGGAATTCTTTCCTGGTCGAAAAAGTCAAAATTGATTGAAATCTTGAAAAGAATAGACAGACTGTGGAATAATTAGGAACTTTATTCACTTAGAGTAAAGAGCTCCTACCAGCAACAGAACAGGACTGGTTATGCAGGTAATGGAACCATTAGAAACCCAGTTACCATCAACCGTGGTCAATGTCATAGACTACAGCAGCGGAAGGGTGGAAAGATGAATCTCAGATGCCAAAGTAGCAGATATGAAGTTCCTGGCAGATCCAGAGTCCACAAAAGTAGTCAAATGCAGAGAGCCATCCGGAGAAATGACAATTACTGGCATAAGGAATTCTGATTCTCTCAGGGAACTGGGACTAAGGGACTCAGATCCTAGGATGACTCCCTAGTCATTGACTTGGATGAGGTGTTTCCTGCTTCTTAGGACAAGATGAAAGAAGATAAACAGGCTCCCCACATTAGAGACATAGTTGGTTCTTTATACACCTATCCTATTCTTCATGAGTAAGGAGAGAGTGGCCCATATGCATTGGTTCTTCCTGAGTGGGAGTAGGCAACTGAAAATGTGATGCCAAGCTTTGAAAAGAACAATGCGCTGAGTGCAATGTCAGGAGCCCACAGGTTAAGTTTTTAAACACTTAACCCGACATTCCCGCGTTAAACTACAAGTCAGACGGGTCGCGCTGACGTTAAAATCTACTGACTGACATGTCAATAGTCGGACTTACTTCAAGTCAACATTCTAATGCAATTGGACATCTACAGTGTCGCTATGCTGGTAAGTCTGATTATTGTACACTCCATCTTTTAAAACATTCAAAATTTAGTTGTAGTACTGTTTGGTGTCGGAATTATCTGCACCGTAAAACAGTACCCAACCCCAAGATACAAACTGTCAGCGAGAACTTAAGAATAACATAGAGAACAACATTGGTAGGCTGATTAAACGCTGACCTAACAAAGGGTAGGACAAATACGGGCCTATTAGCATTGTTGATCACAAAGGTCTATTTACTATGCCCTGGTGATAAACTACATTTTCTATCACTGCTTATCGCGATAGTAAATCTAGTTTCACCTCAATTTAGTAATAAATTTCACCTGAGCAACTGAGTGCTCCTGCTTCACCAGCTGGGCAGGGTGTCTGCAGACTAAAATTGGAGGGAGAAAGAAGAACTGTTATTTTGGGCACTCAAAGCTCCAAATGTAATACTCATTAACTTTATTAATATGCATTAAAATATTTCAATTACTTCCAAAATTCCTTTAATTGCGTAAAAATCACATTTGATTAGCAACAATTTAAAAAGAGATAGTGGATATGTTGATGATAATATGACAACTGTTAAAATTGGCAGTTTTACACTGCCATAGCGTACAGCTTTAATAACAAGCTAATTTAGTAGCAATGTGCCTCTCTATAGAATTAGATCCTCTAAGCTTAGTTTGCTGCCTGCATAGTAATATTCAGGGCAGATAGCTTTAATAAATGCCTGTATCATATGTATGAAGATAGATTAAATCTATAAAGTATAGGCTCCTTTCAACTTCACAACTCAAATAGGAGATTCTTGTAATGCTCTGTTCTTTTAATAAAGCACACAATCACCCTGTATGATGATCTACCAAAAGTGGGAGACTTCTGCATGAAACTCCTTTACTATCATAAGGGCATATATGTCACGCTTCAAAGTAAATAAACAGCTATGGAGTCTGGGATGTGATGAAACATAAGTTGTTTATTGCTAGAAAATATAAATATTACGAACCAAATATAATTGAAAATGTACAGGGATATCTGATAAGGCTGAATTCTGGTTGCAAGGAATACTGCATACACAGGTAGCAAGGTAAGTGGAGAGAGATCCGGAGAAGTGGTGTTAGAAGCAAAATGAGAGGACCCGAGGGCACAGGAGTAGCAGGAGAACAAAACCATAGGAAGGGCAACAAAATAACAATGACCAACACAGGAGAGGCAGAGAGGCAGGTATAAGTAGGGAACACCCAGGTGCAGGAGATAATTAGTGAGACAGGTCAACCTCTAGTAACAACAAAGGAAAAGGCAAAATAGCAGCACCTCTGGTGAACAGAGGTACTGCCAGATAAACATAATAAAACAAGGTCCTGGAGGCAGGAGCTGCCAATAAGCAGCACGCGATGCAGAGGGCTAGATCCTAACAATATGGCACTTACCCAATATCCTTATGAATCAAGGCAGAAGTTATAACCCTAATAGTTATATTGCCGACTATACACTTGGCGATCAACCTCTGGTAGTCTCGTCTAAGCTAGTTGTCTGGTTATCTATCTGGCTAAGATCTAAAGATTGTGAAGCATAAAAATTGTGGGTGAGCGGCGAGCTGAACCGCCAATGCACATTTCACTAATTAACTTTTTCAAGACAACCCGATGTAGCCTTTAAATCAGTCTTATAGTGAGTAATTCCGTCCCAATCTGACATCATTCTTATCACATTTGTTCGCTACCAGTATATTAGGTAGATGAATGGCAAGACAGCCTCCCATATTCTGGATTTGGATCCGGCCGAGAGCTGACGCGGAGTGGAGCCTATCAACAGCCATTCCACCAAAATGTCGGTTTCGGGATTAGTGAAATTTGGCTGCCATTTTTTTTCCCAGCAACGGTGGATTATCTAGAAGCCTACCTCTTGTTCAGACATCTCTACAAATTCAAAACATCAAATTTTAGTCCATCACCAGGGCCGTCTCCTCCATAGGGCAAGATAGGCAGGTGCCCGGGGGCCCTGCAGCCCAAGGGGCCCATCAGAGGCAGCTAAAAAAAAAAGTTCCTGAAAAAAAGAAGAAGAAAATACTTACCTTGCGGTCAGCTGGCGATCCGGCTCCCTCCCTGGTCTCCTCCTCCGTGCTGCGCTCGCAGTGCATGTCGGGCGTGATGTCATCAGGAACTTTTTTCTCTCGCTGCCTCTGACGGGTCCCCTGGGCTGCAGGGCCCATATATATAATCATTTTTTATTTTTTTTTATATATATAGGGGCCCCGGTGCACTGCTTTGCCCGGGGGCCCCAAATGTTGTTAAGAGGGCCCTGTCCATCACTATACAAAAAGACGCACACCTAGGGCCATTTTACTTACCGCAAAATGGAAGGTGATCGTTTGAGGAAAATGTGCAGCAATGCCAATGGAAAGCTAAAGAACACATAGGAAAGGCAAATTATTGCTTCTCCTTATATGCTATGTAAGCCTGCACACCTAGGGTCATTTTACTTACCTCAAAATGAAAAGCTAAAGAACAGATAGGAAACTTAACAAAACTTATAAACAGCCCCATGACTGAATAAGAAACAAAGTAGAAACAAGGAAACTATAACATGAAACAAACTATGAAAAAAACAAAAAACAAACGAACACCTACATAGGTCTCAGGGGGAAAAACACAAAAAAAGAATTAAAATCATAAAAAATAGGCTACCAGTAAACAGACACTTTAAAATGTACAAACCAAACAAACCTTGGTAATAGCTTGAAACATATAAAGCAAACACACCAGTAAATGCAGTCAGAGCAGCATACAGGACGCATGCTGTAATCTGAGCTTTATAGCAATGTTGGCAGAGAGTATGCAGGTGATTGGGAGCATACTTCACGATCACATAGCGATCCAGAGGCCTAATTGTGTAAGCTAGTGTTGTGGCCCTGACAGATAAACTAGACCCCGTGCAGGTGCATACTATACGTCGAAAACCTTGCGACTATATACATTCGTCCAAGTTTGACTTTGTCGTCCATACATGGGAAGTCTTCTTTGTGAATTGACTACGACACCACGCCCCATCACCGCCCTTTTCACGCCCCAAAATCGCAGGCTGTCATAACAGCTGATTGCGTTCGCAAGCGTGGAGGTGCTGCCTTCATGCCCGTACGATCGCTCCTTTTCTGGCCATGCACACAAGACTTTTGCGCACGATACGCACAAAAAAAGGACATATGTCCCTTAATGACTCAGGCCCTCTGTCTATAGACAGCCATCAGGTGTATATGCTGTAAATCAACTTTTAAAAGCTCTCCACAAAGCAAAGTAGAAACTGGAACATTCCTGGCATATGGGAATTTACTATGCTTTGTCGAATAGGATAGTTATAGATTGCTACATAATTTTTGTTCTCCACTTCTTTTTGCTACGTAAATTCTTCATCAGCTGACACCCTCAGTGTTCTAGGTTACATCTGTTGTCTAGAGCTTAGAAATTAGTCTGGAGGCACTCAACTCATACAACAATCTAATGTCCTCCTGAACAACCAAGCACTACTCATAAACATGGGGAAAGTGATCATCTCTATCCCCATGCATTGAATAGTGAAGCAGTGTTTCCTGCACGAGACAGGTGATCTATATCTCATAAGACCCTGATGATTCCAGCTACAGTGTGCATAGCATTAGAACATGTGTTTATGTTCTCTAATATAGCCTTAGATTTAGGGACTTACAGTCTATGGAAAACATTTTCGAGAGCATGAAAAATAAAATAAAGAGATCCTTTTTAAAAAAAAAGTGGAATAAAACAGAAGCACAAATGAAATAAAATACATTTAAAAAAGCATACAATTATGTAAAGAAAGCTCACAATTGCACAGCATATATTTAATTTCTCTGGTAGAAAAATGAATATCTTAAAGACAAATAAAACATGTCCCATTAATTACCATCCTATAATGGTTTGATCAGAAGGAGATTATAATTTAGTTCCTTTCAAAAGTGCAAGAATAATTATTATTTATTAGGGCTACTTTTAAAAGAAGGATACCATAATATCGTTCTGATCAAGCTATTTAGGCTGGTGATTGGCATTTTTAACTGTTTTAAAAATATTGCTTTTTTTTCTAACACTTTTATATTTCATAAACTTATCGTTTTGACATGAATTAGATATGTGTTAAACATCCATAAGTCCATTTTGCCAAATGCCAGGCTTTTTTTTATACTTAGGCTTTTGGTTAGACTGGATTGTCGGGGACTATAATGTGTGGTGGTTATCTATTATAAATTATATATATTATTAAAGTAATGAGAATGCTAATAATGAGCTAGTTAGGAGAAATAAGCCCATTTTTTAAATGTGATTGCTATGTAGAATTAATCTTGGGCCTGGTTTGGGTGCATATTATTTGCTCGACTTTCCAGGAGATGAATAGTAACTATCCATTTTGCAAACAGGGCCCAACATTCCAGGATCCGGCCTAGCAGCAGCTGAGCTTATGAAACCAGCAGGTAGTGTAAACTGCAAGAACAGGTAGGAAAGAGACTGTTTTGAATGTGGTGTGTCTGTCTTGCGTATTAGGGCTAATTAATGTCATACTATCAAAATCTCAAAGGCCCCCAGCAATTTATTTAACATTTACATACCACCACTTCTGAATTTGCACCGTGTAGCACACAGATACTTGATAGCTTTATTGTTACATGAAATTTAAAGTTGATCTAGGTTCCCACATTTAAAATTTATCTCCCCCTCCAATGGAACATGGTTATGCCAAGATGCAAAGTTAATCCTTTTTTTGCTTTGTTATGCTTAATGGCTCAGGCTCAGTAAGTCTAAGTGCACCTACAAATGCACTTTTCAATATAATGTAAACCTGATTGGCGCAAAGGTATCCCATGATTACTGCACCAATAGATGCATGCGGTCACAAAGCCTCATTTGCCATATAGATTCACAGTATTGTGTTTCAAGAAATTCTACTTTTTGTGTATATAAAAACAAGAATTAAAAATAAGAAAAATATGAATTCTAAAGGAATTCTTATCTTTGTAATAACTTTTCAAAATACTTAACAATTAACTTTCATTTTGTAATGTATGAGTACTCCCTCCACATGTGATAGGCCAGATCTCACCGAGCTGGTAGAGGTTAGGAATAAGTGTTATATTTAATGCTTGTCAACTTTCCCGGAGAATCCGGGAGACTCCTGAATTCCGGGTAGGTCTCCCCAGGGCCGTCTTTCCCATTGGGCACGCTGGGCAGGTGCCCGGGGGCCCTGCAGCCCAGGGGGGCCCTCTGGAGGCAGAAAAAAAAAGAAAACCCTGAAAAAAAAGAAGAAAATACTTACCATGCTGTCAGCTGGCGATCCGGCTCCCTCCCTGGTCTCCTCCTCCGTCGCGATGGCAGTGCATGTCGGGCGTGACGTCATCACGCCCGCCCGACATCCATTGCGGAGCGCGACAGAGGAGGAGACCATGGAGGGAGCCGGATCGCCAGCTGACAGCACGGTAAGTATTTTCTTCTTTTTTTCAGGGTTTTCTCTTTCCTGCCTCCGACGGGCCCCCCTGGGCTGCAGGGCCCATATATATAATCATTATTTTTTTATTTTTGTATATATATAGGGGCCCCGGTGCACTGCTGTGCCCGGGGGCCCAAGAGGTTCTTAAGAGGGCCCTGGGTCTCCCAGACTCCCGGGAGAGTAAAGAATCCTTTCGCACCTGTCCACTTCCTAGAGAAGTGTGCAGAATTAGTGCCGCAATGACGCAAATCATCAAGCCCCGCCCCCTCCACCCATACTCACTCTGGGAACTCCCAAAGGGGCACTTCCAAATGTTGACAAGTATGTCATATTTATAACACCTCTATATATGCACAATCTCCGCTACTACAGAAAGAAAGCTCATTTTTGCTCAAGTCCACATAATAAAACACATTATTGCATATATTATAAATAAGGATATAATTAGTGCATACTTGCCAACATTTTTTTTTCTTTTTCCGGGAGATGCCGGCTGGGACGTGGGCGTGCAGGGGGCGGGGCTGCGAAATCGCGTCATTTTGGCCCCGCCCCCGTGACGGAATGACGCAAATCGCGTCATTTTACAGTGGGGGCGGGGCTAAACGCCGCGATTCCGGGTGAATCGCGGCGTTTAAACTAAATTTTCCCCCCTTCCTATCAGGGAGATTGCCACACTCGTCCGGGAGACTCTCGCAAAATGCGGGAGTCTCCCGGACAATCCGGGAGAGTTGGCAAGTATGAATTAGTGTGTGACACCATAAAAACCTTGGAAGTAGCAAAGCAGAAAATAACAGCTTTAAAGCTGTACATCTCTCTCTATGTTGCTAAATGAGTTCCGTTATCTCATATTCCAGAGTATTACAGACTGCAAGATAATAGCAGTGGGCACATTCTGTCCTTGAATAGATTTCTTTTCACTGACTGCATTACAAAGTAGCACTGGATGTCACTATATTGAAGTAACCAATATATGTGTTTATATGTTTTATGCGAGCATGAGAGCTCCACATTACAGAAGCCTAATGTGAGACAAATATTTCACAGAGCAGTTTTGATAATTTTACTCATCTATACTCACAGTCTGTCACATGTAAGAAGGGGAACCAGACTGTAGTGACATAGAATCTACTGTTTGTACAGCCTGTGTATGTTAATCCACCAACTCATTTGTTTGGTGGGAAAAAAAATGATTTAATGGATTTTTTTAATGTATCCTGAGGCCCTCACACCCCACCAATCTAAAATCTCCTGCATTTTCTCCTGCCCTTCTCTTATCCAGCAAATAGGTCACCATCTCTAAACATTAATAAATAATTATTGGCAACTACATATTGCAGAGAAGCCCCAGCCCCCCTAGCTCACATATACACATATAGCAAATCACATAATGCAACAAACAGATCACACCCACTGCATCCCTCCAGTCTAGGGCTTCTGTAACTATTCAGCAGTTCTTAGTTCCTGTCCTAACACTGGAGACACCCTGCCTTCCATACCATAACACTGTAGCTGAGGGTAGAATAAAGCCATTTCTCTTCCCCAGAGTAACGTTGTGAAGAGATGTAGTTCTTCATAAAGCCCTGAACTGCAGATCCGACTAATGTTTTACTTGTCCCTTGATATGTCCATAGGACTTTAATCCATACTTGTCTACTCTCCCGTATTTCCAGGAGGCTTCCAAATTTCGGGAAGTTCTCCCGGAAGAGTCGGTATCCTCTCGGACTGTAATGGAGATGTAGCTTAATGACGTGATTAAGCCCCGCCCCTTCTATGAATTACCATAATTTTTGGCATTTCCTAGCAGGGGTAGAGCTATGATGATGTCATCATACCCCCACCTACCCCCTGTCATATGACCTTTCCTCTTGGATCTCCTGGAGGAGCAGTTTGAAAAGTTGCCAAGTATGCCCTGTCATATCAATTTCCATACTAATCTGTGCAGATTGTAAAAATGTGTAAAACTTGTGAACCCAGCTCTGTTTGACTTGCATACTTGAATTGCTTTTAAACATATTGTAGCTGAGACACACAAAATCAAAGCAATAAGGGTCTTTCTGTTACTTTATTATAATAAACAGTAATTGCACAATATTTGTAAAATGCACATATTTTATTTACCATTAACATACTTAAGCTGTATTTCATTTTTCATATTCATGGAACAGTGTGATGAGCTGAATCATTTAATAACTACCTTGCCATTTTACCTTTTATTATTTCATTAAACTTTGAGTGATATTTATGCTTCATTATTAGTGTGAACATATCAATAAATCAAAAGAGATGCATAGTTAATGATTTGGAGAAAATATCACACATATTATATAAACCATGCATGCTTTATGTTCATTGTGTAAAAAATGAAACTGTTTTTTTAATTATATTTTCAAAAGTGAATGTAAAATTTATACAGACATATGCACAGGAATTCAACCATTATTAACAACAATTAACTGTTCTCTGGTCTCTCACAAAAAGACCTGTATGGCATTTTCATATAAAATAAATCACTTCCTATTATGGTTTAAAACAGAGCTAGATTTTCAAATAGGCAGTGCAGGCCAGTGGCTACAGCAGCACTATGTGAAGAATGGTCTGTACTCCACCAATGTTCCCTATATTGCCGGCCTACCATCATCGTCATCAGCTATTTATATAGCGCTACTAATTCCGCAGCGCTGTACAGAGAACTCACTCACATCAGTCCCTTCCCCATTGGAGCTTACAGTCTAAATTCCCTAACATACACACACATAGACAGATACTAGGGTCAATTTGATAGCAGCCAGTTAACCTACTAATATGTTTTTGGAATGTGGGAGGAAACTGGAGCACCCGTAGAAAACCCATGCAAACATGGGGAGAACATACAAACTCCACACAGATAAGGCCATGGTTGGGAATTGAACTCATGACCCCAGTGCTTTGAGGCTGAAGTGCTAACCACTAAGCCAACGTGCTGCCCCATCACGGTCACTACCACATATTCATGTGTCCAGACACCTGGTGGCATTATTCATTTTATTAGTGAAGCACAGGTATCATCTGTCAAAAGCCCATGTAAGTAATAGGTAGATAGACTTGCTCACTGCTATGTCAGTGCAGTATACCACTAATAGATTATCATGATTGCTATGGCTTAGGCTACTGATAAATAGTGGATCATGGCTAAGCATTTACTGTTGCTATAATATAATATGGTATACTTATATAATATAATAGGTACAGTTAAGACTGGCATAAGGTGGGGCACTGGAGATGGGCATATTGTGGGTCACAGGAGATGGGGATAATGTGGGGCACTACTGGTATATTAAAGGAGCACTGAAGGTTTAATGTGGGGTATTGCTAGTATTATATAGAGCCCTGGAGGTTGCAATTTTGTGGGACTGAAAATGGTATCTTGTGCAGACAACATAGGTTGGTATGTCTGGGACACTTGAGGCTTGTATAAACAATGAAGCATTGGAGCATCCCTCTCAACTATCCCAATTTAGGTGGGACAGTCCTGATCTGAGGATTCTGAATCGCTGTCCCACCCAGGTACAGTTTTAATCCCTGGTTGGAAGTTTAATAGGTATGTCCAGTTAACTGCTGCTCTGCAAAACAAAGCAACAATGAACAACCCTTCATGTACCTACCACTGCAACGTGTGGCATTAAAAAGATGTTTTGAAAGGGACTGGGGATAGCCCAGCACATGGCACTTCTCCTGTGCACATACATTCTCCTAATTCCCAAAAGTTGGAAGGTATTATTAAAGTAATTCTATCGTTTTAAAATAAGCATTGCCCAATCAATTGTATGTGTTTCCAAAGCACAAAGTGATTTATTTTAGCAGATGTAAATAGTCAACAGTTCAATACATTATTATATTGTGATAAAGTACAGTACAGCTAATACCAAAAGATAAGTACATACCAATGCTATCGCATGCGCTCGCTGCGCACCCTCAGGACCCGGTGGACAGTATATCTGTTAGAATACTGTGTCAGAGTTGACTGAGAGCCAGGGAGTGTGCAGCTATGATTATATACAGTATAGTTACACAGTAAACAATAGAGATGACGTAGATTGTTTCTATAGGTCCAGACGTTGGGTGGGTCCAGGGTAAACAGATCATAGGTTGATTCAATTAAAGGAATCCAAAGGTGGGGGTCGTCTCTCCAGGGGGTCTGCTCCTTTCATAGCCAGCATCATACAAAGGATTATTCCCTAATATCAATAACTAAAGTATGCAATGTGCGATCTCTTCACCGACTGCACCGGACAGCTGCTGATGAATAGGGTTTTAGTATGATACCAGACATGCCACCTTTCCCACAACCTGAACCATATATATCACTGAAGTGTACATATAATCATTATATATATATTTATATATATACTACTAATAAACCAAATATTATCTGCTCACAAATTACAGTGTGACGAAACCAATATGAATATGAATTATATAAATAACTAAATGTTGTAATGCGAGTGTTTGCGTGCGTATTTTACCGTGCGATCGCATCACGCCACGTGTTACGTGGCGTATGCTTCGCAATCGCACGGCCAACCAATATTAAACCAATATACTTTCATTCATCCAATTATATGACTTTGACAGTATGCATTAGAGCAGGGGTGGCTCGCTGCTTTATCCAGTGGAGGAGGGTTCAAAGGACTACTTATAGTCACTTCACCGTAGCTCATGTTGCTTTTGAATCCACAATCTCTGTGCAGGGAACTGTTGAAGTGGGTATAGAAGAAAGTAATTAATGACCAACATGCCTCTCAGACTACCAGTTCTCACCACGTGTCCCTTAAATGCCATCACACCTACCCACATATCTCTTACACGACCATCAGCTTTCCTCATGCCAAAAGATCTACCCATATTCCTCATACATACCATAAGAGTTTCACACATGTCCCTTACATGTCCATCAGACTCCATACATGCCACCAGATCTCATCACTTGCCCCTTAAATTCCAGCAGACCTCCCCACATTTCCCTTACATGTTTATCAGTCTCCCCACATGCCATGAAATCTACTCACACTCTTCATACATGCCATCAGACTTCTACATATGCCCCATACATGCCAATCAAACCTCCACACATTTCAACAGATCTCCCCAAGTGCCATCAGATTTCTCTAAATGCCCATCAGCCTCTCACATGCTCCTTACTTACTTGTCATATCTCCCACACAGACACTGGAGCCCACACAGAAGACATGAGGGAGAGCACACTACATGCTTTCCTCCTCCTTCCCTGAATCAGTTGTCTGTGATAATGTGACCATCTTGCATTATACAAATGAGGTCACCTGCCGCAGCCCACTTGGTCAGCCGAGCAGTCAAATTTTTCTAAATCTGCTGCTGTCTGCACCCGGAGCACTGTACTTGGGTGATACTGCCGGCCAGCTTGCCAGCCACATTTCTAATCTCATAGAGCTGTGGGATGGCTACTGTTACATTAGATACTAGTAAGAGTGTTGATAAATAGAGAACTCAGCTTAATATTTGAGTGTTTCGAAACTACTATCATGGTTTATCGGGAAAAAATTGCCATTTAATGATCTCAGAAAAGGATTTTTCCATACTTAGATGACATATTGAGTTGACTTCAAAATATAATATGCATTTAAAATATTGACTTGTACCTAACCTCCTAAAACGTTTACTTCAAAATTTTTAAATGTGTTTTCGGAGAGCTTAAGCATGGTGCTCGAATACCCCTTATCTGGAAAACCCCTAGTCCAATATATATATCCTACCCCCACACACATGTTTATGTAGTAAACAAATAATAAGCTGTATTTTGGGCAACACAGACTCTTCGTACTTTTCTGCTTTCCCTGGGTATACTTATTAATAAGATGCTTTATACAAGGACAATGCATATATAAATAATTTCACTTGAGTGGCAATCTAACATGAGTTGCTAAATGAGGCTTCACCGTTAACAAGAAAACAAGTGGTGATTCTCTCAAATATCTTTTGCTTTACATCCTGCTGCTGAAGTGCTTTTTAATCAGTTGGCACCAGATTGGCTGGGTTGTACTCCAACACTTTTTTAATCAGTTCATATGTAAGAATGAATACTTTGTATCCTCACTTGAAAAACCCCTGGGGAATCATTTTCAGCAAAATGGCAACAACAGCTGTCATTTAAATGTATATAGCTGCAGGAATAAATGACTGACACTAAGATTCCCCTCTCCTCCCTGCGCCCTTCATATCAAAATGAAAGTTCAATGCCTACAGAGGATATGATCAAAATCAGCTTCATTGCACATTTGGAAAATTATATATTCCATTTTGTCTCTATGTAATGATAATATTTGGTGGTTTTTAACTACTTATTGACCTGTCACAGTAGATTTTCTGCAGCCTGGTGTCTGTATAACTCAACTTCTTTTTTTTTGTTGCGTCTTAATAGTCAGCTACATGCTACCATGCGCACCACCATTATTGGACCAAGGCTGTAACTGAGCACTGAAACTTGGAGTGGGAATGCAGGGTAAACTGGTGATATCATAATGAGGATACCAAGAGTTCCCTGTGTGTTGCGGATCCATATTGCAATGTAGGGAGGTCCAGATAAGATTTCCTGTGCCACTAAAGCTATAACATCCAGTGTTATATGGATCTAATAGCAGATTGCATGCAAGCTGCTCTTAAGTTCAGGAAGCACCAGATTTAATAATGTTAATGTACAGGGAACTATCAGACCCTCCACACATTGTATGTTGCCTACCAAATAGAAACATTCTAGTCAATTTGTTAGTAAAAAAAAACATTCTTTAGAAGTAATAAAATCATATAAATAAATAAGAAAATATTTGTGATAAAAACATAAAAAGCATCTTCTGTGCTTTACTCCTCAGTGGATAAATATATTGAATACTATCTTTTGTGGTTTGAATGGCTTGAATTTAAGGATACGGCATTATGCACTCAGTGGAATAGATGAAGCCCCTCCCCTATTTTTTCTCCCTAGATTTGCCTTTCCTTCCCCCACTTACTCGTCTTTTTTCTATCCTCATCCCCTTAATTGCTCCTGCTAAATAATATATTTCATGTTGTTGTTCTTTGACGTTCAGTAACACCTTTAATCTCTTGTCTGCTGTAAGTCAAGAACGTTTGTATAAGCTGTTTTATTTTTCAATAAAAAAGAGATTTACAAAAAAAAAAAAACGAAAAAAAAAAAAAGCATCTTCTTCCTTCCCTTACCACTTCCTACCATAACACTCAATTAAGTTGACCTCCAAATTCCCTACCATTCCTTTCTTCCAAAAATTCGAAATCATGCACTTGGCTATGATGTACCAAACATGACACATTATAAAGAAAATATAAACCTTTTAGAACTAATATGTCCACCTTTGTTCCCGGATCCTATAACAATGTCAGACTTTGTATTAAGTACTGTTAGTTAGTATTTTATACTTAGCATAAGAAGGTGAGGAAATAGTGTATATGTCTGGAGTTGCATGAATTGAGTAATATAAAGAGAAGTTTTAAAAAGTGATTTTTCTTCCGATTTCTCTTATTTGCCCGTATAAGGTCAATAAAATAAAACAAAATACATTTTAATATGCTGCCAAAGGAAAACCTTATCTATTCTGAAAGAGAAATAACAATTTAAAAAGTACTTGTGTAGATGAAACATTATGGAATAATAACTCACATACTTTAAGTTGTTTAAAAGATTTTCAGTATTTTAGCTTCAACAATTGGAGTCTCAATTGGTTTTGCTATTGTCCAGCTGATTTATTGTCAGAAATGAAACATTTCAAGAATGCTAACAATAAATCAAATGAACTTAGTAGCAGTGCTACTTAACTTTTCAAAAAAGAGATGGCCCACATATTTCAGTTTTTGTACACAGGTGCACCATGCTTAGAGTGCATGACTAAGACCTTAAATGCGGCTTATTTGTGTGTGTTTGTGATTGTTGAATATAAAGCACTAAAATCATGAAAATAATTTTGGACATGTGTTGATATTATTAAATATTGTTACAGTACACTAAGAGATTACAAATGTTATTACCAGTAAAACTGACAGATCACTAAATTATAGAAATTGGTCTGTTCCTGAATGAGCGAAAGCCCCCTGTATTTGAAGAGGTTAAATGACTGCTTCTTTTATATTACACTAATATAAAACTGTAACACCTTCTATGGCATAAGAAGGTGTAACACTCAGGGGTATATTTATTAAGCTGCGGGCTTGAAAAAGTGGAGATGTTGCCTATAGCAACCACATTCTAGTTATCATTTATTTAGTAAATTCTACAAAATGACAGCTAGAATCTGATTGGTTGCTTTTGGCAACATCTCCACTTTTTCCAAACCTGCAGCTTGATAAATTTACCCCTCAGACTGAGAGCAGTTGTGAGCTCTTCTGCTGAGTGAGCTAAGTTGAGTGTTAATTCAGTGGAGTTCCATGTGAGGAGTGACATTCAGAGATCCATAAGAGAGAGTTCAGAGTCAAATACCAAGATGGAGAAATAGGAACATGTGAGTTTCCACAGTCTATAATTGAGATTCAGAGATATAAGTTGAGTGCTATTACAGAGCAAATGTTAACTGCCAGATAAAAACCACATTGAGTGCAGCTAAACTATTCTCAGAGAGAATCGAAAGCAAAGAGCATTGGTGCTCACTAAGGAAGCTTGAGTGCATGCTGATGTAAAGAAAATGTGTGGGCCATGAAGGAAATACCAGGAGTTGAGAAAAAAAAGCAGATAGTGACAGTCTTACCGAGACTGAGTGTTAGCTCTTGACCAAGTGACCCAATAAGCCTAGTGAAGGGAGAGATGATAACTGATGATTTTGTTGCAGTGTGTTATTAGATGTAAGTGCCTGTTTATAGAAATGAAATAAATATATTCATATACTTTATTCAAATAAAAATACTTTGGTGCCTATTATTTTAATCAGTTATGTCTGTCTGTGCACCATTTCACCGGCCATACCTGTGTTTTATCTTTAGTCACACCTGCATGTGCCGCGACCTCTGTTTGCCCATGCTGACATATACAACCTGAAGTGAGTGATTGAGTCTGTTACAGCTGGGCATTTCATTATCATCATCACCATCTATTTATATAGCGCCACTAATTCCGCAGGGCTGTACAGAGAACTCACTCACATCAGTCCCTGCCCCATTGGGGTTTACAGTCTAAATTCCCTAACATACACACACACACACACACACACACACACACACAGACTAGAGTCAATTTGTTAGACCTAAGCACATTGCCATGTATGCATGAGGGAAGACAAGCTACCGCATCACAAATCCATGTAAGCATGGGTTACAACAGTACAATGGAAAATTGACAAAACACTATATTTTACAATCTCTGCTGTTTTGCCAATACCTAATGTGCAATAGAGATCAAGAGATCTGCGAAATTCTCATGTTCAATTTTAACAAGCATAATTCAGCTGGATAGGTATATTTCCGTTAATCTCTTCAATCAAATTGTTTCTTGTGTTTTGATCTGTCAAATCAATTAGGTTCAAGGTGGAAACCATCTTTTTATGTCACTTCTGTTTGCAATTGACTAGCTTACCCAAATGTGTTCAGAAGGTGTTACATACATTGGTTGACAAAAAAAACCGAGACTCTCCAGTAATGAATAGGGTTACAAAAATTTCAAAACTGCGCTGTCACTCATTTGTCATGTTACTGATGATCAAATCTTAAAAAAAACAAAATGTCGAAGTCAGCAAAGTCAGCAAATTGGATAAAGTAATTTCAATTAAAATCGAGCAAACTTGGTTGTCTTTGTCTGAAAAGATGCGTACGGTACGCTACGGCATAAAAAAGGGCACGCTACGGCGTAAAAGGGCGTACGCAGCTGCAACACGTGGCAGCAACAGTATTTAACCTTTTACATACATTCGCACAAACACGCATACTTGTAAAATAGTACACATTAATGGTAGTTGCAACACATAGTCATTTATGTCGAAATATAGTAGTATTTATGTTTTATATTATAAGTTATATGCACATTAGTGAAATATATGGAACAGGTTGAAGGAATCATATCATGTGTGGTATCATAATAAACCTCTTAACATTTTCTACGGTTCAGTTCACTCTGCGAAGGAATCGCAGAGTGCATACACAAGTTATGAATGATAGGGAATTATGAACTACTTAAGACTAAGGAATCTTGGCGGGAAGAGCAGAACATACCCCCTGGAGAGATGACCCCCTCCTTTGGATTCTTTAGGATGAACTAGCCAATGATTGACAACCCCTTGAACCTTCCTGAAACCTGGACCAATAGAAGCAAGCTATACAATCTTCATTGTTTTACTGTATTCCTGTGTGCATATAAGCAGCAGCTTCTCATCTAGTGTTCAGACATCTTGTCCCCAGACTTCAGGATTGTATGACTGTACACTGGATCCAGAGCGCCTGTGACTAGTAACTGCTGTACTTATTATCACTTCGCTTGAATATATTATACTACTTTTTGCGAATAAATCTTTGTGCGTTGGAAACACAAATCGAGGTTCGACAATCGTTATTGGTTAGCGACAATACGCACTTAACAATTTGGGGGCTCGTGAGCTTTGGAGGTTTACGATAAGCAAGACCAACGGATTTCGGTTCCTCAACAAAGGGTGGAGACGCGTCATATACAGGTAAGAACGCAATGTGTTCAAAACCTGAATTTTACTCTGTGTTGTGAAACCGAATGTCCGTTTTGCATTGTCTAGGGCACGCTAACTAGAACCTAGGGACAAAAGAGAAAACTGTTTCTTTTTACTGTCATTGTGCGTTTTAACTGTATTGCATTGCTTAGCGTATGTGTATTTCCTGCTGTGCGTACGCGAACTTCCGGTAGATTTGCCACGTGGTTAAACAATCGATTTGATAGTTATACATGCATAGTATAAATCACTTGTGAAAGTCTCTGAAACATTATTACTATTTTTGGGAACATTGTTGATTTTCTGCGCAGAAAACTAAGGTGTATGTGTTTGGTGATTGTATGATTTTGAACTGAAAGTTGATTTACTGTTGAAAAGACAGGGATATCGGTTGCCGCTTGACGAGGCGGGCTGGACAACCGAGGTAGTATACAAGGCAGGTATACTGGCAGCAAAAGCCCTGTTTGAAAAAAGAACAGTTAAGAAGCTTTTGGAAACTTTCTCCCCAAGAGTGATAGCAAAGTTTAGCGATAGTAAGTATTGCTAAGTGGTGCGATCGGACCGCATGGTTTTTACAACCGTGCTTGTGACTTGGGTTGAACGGCTGGAGGAATTACGCTGGTACAAACGGGTAAAAACTCCGGTACTACCAGTTCAGTAATACTCAACAGATTTTGTGGAGACCCAGGATATCGAGGAGCTGATATTTCCGTTGTCCATAGTGATATTTCTGTGTTAGGAGGTGTGTGGGCGTAGCCTGTGAAACCGTCCACGGATAAAAATCTCTAGTAGGTTCTGTATGAAAGGAGAACATGTAAAAAGTCTTTTTGGGAAGCGTTGAGAAATAGGTTGTTTTCACAATGGGTGCGAAGCAAACGCTAGAGATGGTTGATGTTGTGTTGCCTAAGGAAGGACCGCTGGGGTCAGCGAGGTACCTTATGTTTAAGAAATATGGTGCATACGCTACGGCGTATTGCGACACGTGGGTCAAGATGACCAAGAAGTGTGTTAGGCCTTTCCCAACAATAGGAAGTTTTAATTCAGAGGTACTAAATAATGTAAAAGATAAAGTGTGGTTGATTAAGTCAACAAAAGTGAGAAATAGACAATATGACTGTTTAAAATTGTGGCAAATGGAAGGTAACACGTGGCAGAGCAGCGAATGCACAGAGGAAGTAGGCGTGGTGAAAAGCGCGCGCATGGCGGAAGTAGCTGTTGAGAAGCGTGGCGAACTCAGCGCAATCGCGCCCCCCGCCACCTTATGTGGCGGGAGGGGTAGGTACAGCCGTTATTAAAACTGAAAAAAGTGAAATTGCTAAATTATATCCTGTTTTAAGTCAGTTTAAAACAAGTGTATCAGAAGATGAAGATGAACCCACTGTGATTTCGGCCATTGCTCATGCTGTTAATATGCTAGAGGTTCAGCATAAGTATGGGAAAGGAGCAATGGCTGAGATAGGTGAGAGTAGTGTGATCACTAGGAGTGATAGCGTTCTAAGTCTTGAAACAGCAGATCCGGTAGTGACTTCTGGAGCCAGTGAACCAGTGGGTGCGTACCCAGTCCGCACAATATCAGTTCCCAATGGGAAAGCGGATAAGGATGGTGTAGTCCCTTTAAAGAAGGTTACAATGCATTGTCCCTGGACTAGATTAGAATTACGTTCCATTATGACTGAATTCCCAGACCCTAGAAAAGAGTTGGCTAAGTGTCAGAAATTTGTTAAAGACTTAGGAAATGCACACGAACCAACCAATAAGGATTGGCGTGTAGTGTTGAGGGCTTGTCTTCCTCCCAATACTGACATACAAAATTTTATTAAAGATTGTTTGTTGGACGAAGATGACACCTTGACTGATGAGATTAACCAAGAGAATATAGAACAAATTGTCAAATATTTAGCCATCTATTTTCCAGTAGTGGTAAATTGGAGTAAGATTTTCACCATTAAACAAAAGGATAGTGAAACAGCAGCGGACTATTTTTCTAGGGCTCTAGCATCAATGACACACTTTACCGGAGTAACTAACATAAGAGAGGATCCACATCACAGGGAAGTAGCTGTAGGGGTGTTAATGGATGGTCTTAGGGAAAATTTAAAAAGCAGAGTACAAACCTCATTACCTAATTGGAGAGGTATCACAGAAGACTCTCTTAGGGAGTCTGCTGTGGAACATAACAAAAATATCTTTAGAAAGAAAGAAGAGAAAGGTGATAGGTTGATGACGGTGAGTATTCAGGCCTTAGAGGGAATGCGCACACAACCACAAACATACCAAGCATAGAATTCAAGTAAAAAGGTAATGGTATGTTTTCGCTGTCATAAAGAGGGACACATAAGGAGATTCTGTCCAGAAGCAAGGAAAGAAACATCAAGGGGGGAATCATATAGGTATCCTCCACGGAGAAACACACATAGGCAAGAGAGCACACAGTTACCTGCGCATGTTATAGCAGCAAATATTGCGTGGGAAAATGATAGTCAGCGCTAGGGGTCAGGTCATACCTGTAGTCTACAGCCAGTGAGGTTAACTGATGGTCAGAGAGAAGAACCAACAATGATAGTTGACATAGCTGGTAGGAAACAAACTTTTCTTGTAGATACAGGGGCGGCCAGATCTGTGATAACCTCTCCTTTTAATCTACAGGTGACCAGTAAAACTATTCCAGCTATGGGGGTAACGGGAAGAGTGTTGCATTATCCACTAACTAAACCTGCTGAAGTTACTATCGGGCCCCTGCATACCAAGCATTCGTTTCTCTTGGCTGCGGCGGCTCCTACTAACTTGCTGGGAAGAGACTTGTTATGTAAAATGGGATGTGTCATATACTGTACTTCAGATGGTGTGTTCTTAGATATACCGGAGAAGGTCGCACATGAGGTGCAGGATATATTGGACACCCCTCAAAGGTTAATGTTACACTCTCCTGTTATAGAACAAAGTCCATCTCAAGTAAAGGGGATGTTGCTGGAAATACCAGGTTCACTATGGACCAGAGATGGACAGGACACTGGACTGATGGCAAACGTAGCCCCTGTCATGGTAAATCTAAAAAGTGGTAGGATAGCTCCAAAAATCCCACAGTATCCATTAAAACCAGAGGTGGAACTAGGGGTATATCCTGTTATTGAGAAGCTGTTACAACAAGGGATTTTAATTCGTACAGCTAGTACAGCAAATAGTTCTATTTTCCCTGTGAAGAAGAGTGGGGGGAGGGGCTATAGATTAGTCCAGGACTTAAGGGGAATTAATAAAGTTGTTGAGAGCCAATTCCCCGTAGTGCCGAATCCAGCTGTCATCCTCATGCAGATTCCACCGTCTGCTAGTCACATTACTGTCATTGATCTATGTTCTGCTTTCTTCTCAGTCCCTCTTCACCCTGACTGCCAATACCTTTTTGCATTCTCCTACCGGGGAGTGCAATACACATGGACCAGACTCCCCCAGGGGTTCATTGACAGCCCCAGTATTTTCTCCCAAGCCTTACATGACTGTTTGCAATCCTTTCAACCCCACAATGGGTCTGTTCTAGTTCAATATGTGGATAATTTGTTGCTGTGCTCTGATTCTTTTATGTCATGTTTACATGATACTAAATTGTTGTTGCTCCATCTCTCACAAACAGGGCACAAGGTGGCAAAGGACAAATTACAGCCATGTCAGACTAAGGTCAAATACTTAGGACACTGCCTCACTAAGGGGCTAAGACACCTGACAACCGACAGGATTGAGGCCATACAACACATGACTCTGCCGCAGAGCCAGAAGCAGATTCGTACTTTCCTGGGGATGTGTGGATACTGTAGATCCTGGATCCCAGGTTTTTCTATTCTGGCATTACTATTGCAGGAGCTAGTCTCTTCCTCAAAACCAGAACGTGTCGTACACACAGAAGAGTCAGAGCAAGCGTTCTTTAATCTTAAAGATAGTCTGACGAGAGCACCTGCATTGGGAATACCTGATTATGAAAAGCCTTTTGAGCTATACTGTACGGAAGCTGATGGTTGTGCAGCAGGTGTCCTCACACAGAAACATGGTGACGCTAGCAGACCGGTAGCATACTACAGTGCACAATTGGACAATGTGGCAAGATCAGTCCCAACATGTCTCAGAAGTGTAGCAGCAACTGCTCTTCTGGTAAGTAAGAGCGAGGATGTAGTATTAGGACATAATTCAACTGTCTATACACCCCATGCTGTATCAGCTCTGTTAAATTCAGCCCAAACCAGACATGTTTCTTCAGCTAGATTCACAATGTGGGAACTAGCCCTGATGGCACCCTCAAACATCACCATCAAACGATGTAGCACCTTAAATCCAGCTACATACCTTCCATATGTGTCTCTAGAGACACAAAGGGTGGGAGGTGAGGAGACCCTGGTCGATGATGTGTTAGGCAAGAGAACTGACACGCGTGACTGTATGGAACACCTGAACCAGACCTTTACTGCAAGGCCCGACATACGTGACACCCCCTTAGAAAATGTAGATTTTACGTTTTATACAGACGGAAGTTGTCATAGACAGACAGAGACGGGAGAGCTATGTACTGGTTATGCTGTTGTAGACGATTAGGATGTGGAAGAAGCTGAACCCTTTGGCCCACCTCACTCAGCCCAGGTGGCTGAACTAGTAGCAATAAGGAGAGCATGTGAGTTGGCAGAGGGTAAATCAGCCAATATATATACTGACTCTAGATACGCCTTTGGGGTAGTGCATGATTTTGGGGCCCTTTGGCGTCTTAGAAACTTTACGACAGCAGCAGGTACGCCAGTGGCACACTCAGAACACATAAAAGGACTTCTGACAGCGATACAGTTACCCAGAACAGTAGCTGTCATAAAGTGCAAAGCCCATACCTTTGAAGAAGACCCAGTGTCATTGGGCAACAACAGGGCAGACGAAGCTGCTAAATGGGCAGCAGGGCAACCAGAAACGAACTGTCATGATGTTGAACCTGGAGACTATGTTATGATCCACAATTTCTTACGTTCAGGTTGTTTAACAGACCGTTGGGAAGGCCCGTACCAAGTGCTGCTGACCAGTACTATATCGCTGAGAGAGACACTTGGGTCCATTCCACCCACTGCAGGAGAGTCCGTAACCCGGAGAAAGTGCAAGATAAAACTGAGACCGACGACATAGATTTGTCACTTGTGAGTGTGTTCCGGGAGACCTGAAGCCTGCAGTCGAGACATCTGAACCAGAGACGTTGCCCCAGAGCTATCTTTCCAGAGATGGAGTGGCGGTTTTTGTTTTTCTTTTGTTCCAGGATTTTCCTTGTTTTTACTTTTTCTAGGACATTCTATTTTTGTGAAGGAGGATGGAGGACGGAGGAGGGTTCTGGTAAAGATGCGGATGAGATGGAGGCAGAGGAAAAGTTATTAGGATACTCAGAGCAGCCCATTATCAAGCTTGGTCCGGGGGTTATGAAAAGGTCTGCTAGCTCAGGAACTCGGAGGCAGTGAATGTGGGCGGGCATCCTTTGGAGGATTATCACTCCCTGGTGGGTAAGGTGTAAACCAAACCGAGTGCTGGGTGTGCTCTCATGTGCCACAGGGGCAGCACAATATAGGACTAGTGCCAATACCTCTAAACATATCCGAAGTACTCGAATTGAGGGGTGGGAGGCCCATAGACGGGAGGTACAATAACACTAGGTCCCCTAGTCTGACGCTTCGACAATACTCCATAGACAGATCTTTGCTGTGTCTAAATATCTCTCATGCAAAACGTCTGAAGAATTGGGAAGCTGACCCATCAGATCAGACAATGGCTCGCCACACTCATTTTAGAGAGAGACTCACAAGGTCACCAATAGGCAGGAATGTTGATGGAAGTCACAAATTAGGGCGTATAACCAAACATAAGAAGGTATCTATTGGAAAAGTCTCTATAGATAATTGTAAGAATGTGTCACGGACTTACCTGATCCCCGCCGCTCCGTCCAGCCGCACTTCCGCATTCAGGACCATGTGACCGCACCCGGAGGCGGTCACATGACCACAACCCTAGAGGCGGGGATTTTGAATCCCCTTCAGTATAAAAACCTCACTCTGACACTGGCTGAGTGTCAGAGCAACACTTATCTGTTCCTGGCTCCTGCTCTTCGTGGATTGCAGTGTCTTCCTGTTTCCAGTGTCTCCTGTGTGCTGATCTCTGCCTGTTTGACTTCCCTGGCTCTCCTATCCCTGTGTACCGACCCGGCTTGCTGACCATTCTCCTATTCTTGTGACCCGTGTACCGAACCTGGCTTGTTGACTCCGAGTTGCCTTCTGATTCTGCCTGACTCCATTCCTGTGTACCGAACCGGCTTGTTGACTCCGCTACCACCGCTTCACTCCGCTGTACTACATCTTGAGGCGAACCTGGGGACCGCGACCTGCGACTCCTGGCAGCGAAGCCCACCCCGCCTTGCGGCGGTTCTTGGTGAACACCGGGGAGATCGTTAGACTCCGCACCTCAGGTAAGCCAGTGCTAATCAAGATTAGTAATATAGTATCCAGAATCTGTTACAGTTTGCTCTGACCATGGATACCACAGCTAAAGATCTGTTGGAGCATTTAGTAGGAAGGATGGATAAGCAAGAAGCTAACCAAGAGCAACTTTTAAAATTCCTCAATAGTCTATCCACTCGGTTGGATGTTGTCCAGAACACCCTAGTGGCTGGTGGATCACCTGGGCCGGCAGTGGCCCCTGTACCTCAGGCCGCAGCAGCAGCTTCTTCCTCGCAGCTACGGTTACCTAACCCACCCAAGTTCGATGGAGACCCTAAAAATTGCAGAGGATTTTTAAATCAATGCTCCATACAATTCGAGCTTCTACCTGGGAACTTCCCCTCCGGGAAAACGAAAGTGGCCTATGTGATTTTGTTATTGTCCGGTCAAGCTTTAGCATGGGCTTCCCCCTTATGGGAGAGGGACGACCCCATTCTACATAACTTCAACCTCTTCTTGTCCACCTTCAAGAAAATATTTGATGAGCCAGGAAGGGTGTCCAATGCCGCTTCCGGCTTACTACGTCTCCGCCAGGGAAACCAGTCTGTGGGGCAGTATGCGGTCCACTTCAGAACCATGGCCTCTGAACTTCACTGGAACGATGAGGCCCTAGTAGCTACATTCTGGCAGGGCCTTTCAGACCGAATCAAAGACGAGTTGGTATCCCAGGAACTCCCTACGTCTTTGGACGATATTATCTCCCTCTGTGTCAAAATTGATTTGCGTTTCAAGGAACGTAATTCCGAGAAGGAACAGTCGCGGCGTAGTATGATTCACTTGGCCCCCAACTTCCAAACCCCTGTTCTTCCCCCTGAAGAGCCCATGCAACTTGGGAGGACCCGCCTATCAGCCGAAGAGAGGGAGAGGAGATTTCGGAACAAGTTGTGTTTATATTGTGGAGAGAGTGGCCATCTTCTGAGTTCTTGTCCCAAACGCTCGGGAAACGACAGGGCCTAACGAGTTCTGGAGCTGTATCGTTGGGCCTCTTTTCTCAGTGTCAGTCAGTTCCCAATAGTAATGATTGCCTGTCTATTCCCATTTCCCTTCAGTTAGGACAAAAGACCTTCCCGCAGTCGGCTCTTCTAGATTCCGGAGCCGCAGGAAATTTCATTTCTGCCACAGTAGTTAAAAAATTCGCTATTCCCACAATAGCCTTGGAACAACCCATCTCTCTGATGGCCATTGATGGGAGAAGAATCCCTGAGGGGTCCATCCTGGTACGCACTATTCCTCTTCTACTTCAGATAGGAGCACTTCATCGAGAGAAGATTTCTTTTCTAGTAATACAGAGATCTACCAACCCAGTCATCCTAGGACTTCCTTGGCTTCGTGTCCACTCTCCCACCTTTGACTGGAAATCTGGTCACATATTGTCCTGGGGACAGTCCTGCTTCTCTCGCTGCCTACAGAGAGTGGTTCCCCCGAATAGTCCCAGACGTACCCAAGAATTTCCTGTGACTCTCCTGCCTGAGCCATACCAAACCTTCTCTGATGTTTTTTGTCAACAAGAGGCCACTAGACTTCCCCCTCACAGAATCTGGGACTGTGGCATTGATCTGATACCTGGTAAACCCATTCCCAGGGGCCGTGTTTACCCACCTTTCCCTCCCGGAGTCTAAGGCTATGGAGGAGTACATCCAAGAAAATCTAAACAGGGGCTTCATCCGCAAGTCTGCCTCCCCAGCTGGGGCTGGCTTCTTCTTCGTAAAAAAGAAAGATGGGGGCCTCCGCCCTTGCATTGATTACAGAGGCCTGAATGCCATTACCGTTAAAAATCGGTATCCACTGCCACTGATTTCTGAATTATTTGACCGGATTAAGGGTGCCACCATCTTTTCTAAACTTGACCTCAGAGGAGCGTATAACCTTATACGCATTAAGGAGGGGGATGAATGGAAGACGGCGTTTAACACCCGAGACGGCCACTTTGAATATCTGGTCATGCCTTTCGGGCTATGCAATGCCCCAGCTATATTTCAGAGCTTTATGAATGAGCTGTTTCAAGACCTCTTGTACCAATCTGTAGTCATCTACTTGGACGACATTCTCATCTTTTCTCAAGATCTAGCATCTCATCGTACTCATGTATTGGAGGTCCTCTCTCGTATCCGAAAAAATCAGTTATTTTGCAAATTGGAGAAATGCACCTTCGAGCAGAGACAAATTCCCTTCCTGGGATATATTATTTCGGGCACCGGTCTACAGATGGATCCCACAAAATTGAAAGCCATACTTGACTGGCCCCAACCTTCGGGCCTTAAGGCCACTCAACGCTTCCTAGGATTCTCCAACTATTATCGTCAATTTATCAAGGGGTACTCCTCTCTCGTGGCTCCCATCACAGCATTAACCCGCAAATCTGCTGATGCTGGTATTTGGTCCTCTGAGGCTATCCAAGCCTTTATATTATTAAAGTCTCTCTTTTCATCTGCACCCATTCTTCAACAGCCAGATTGTTTCTCGTCCCTTTGTCCTGGAGGTAGATGCCTCTTCTGTTGGCACAGGAGCCGTACTATCACAGCGAGGTCCTTCTGGAAAACTTCATCCCTGCGGATTCTTTTCCCGTCGCTTTTTACCTGCTGAGAGGAATTATGGGATTGGCGACAAAGAGCTCCTGGCCATCAAATTGGCTCTCTCCGAATGGAGACATTTACTAGAAGGAGCGCAATTCCCTATCACCATATATACCGACCATAAGAATTTGCTTTACTTACGCACTGCTCGATGTCTAAACCCTCGACAAGCAAGGTGGTCCTTATTCTTCTCATGCTTTGATTTCAACATCACTTTTCACTCAGGATCTAAGAATACGAAGGCAGACGCCTTATCTCGCTCTTTTGATCCAGCTGACATGGAATCCTCGGAAGATAATAAATTCATTGTAAATCCATGTCAAGTATTGGCAGCTACACACCTGAAAAAGGGTTGTCCTCCAGGCAAAACATTCATCTTGCCACATCTACTCACCCGGCTCCTTCACTGGGCTCATCACTCACTCTTCTCTGGGCATGCCGGCATTCGCAAGACCTGGGACCTATTGTCCCGAAGCTACTGGTGGCCTTCCTTGCTGGAGGATGTGAAGAGATTTGTTGCTGCTTGTTCCAAATGTGCTCAACACAAGACCTCTAGGAAAAAGCCTTATGGATGCTTGCTCCCATTACCCATTCCTGATTACCCTTGGTCACAGATCTCCATGGATTTTATCACGGACCTTCCCCCGTCCAAATCCTGTACTGTAGTGCTTGTGGTCACGGATCGCTTCTCTAAAACAGCCCACTTTATTGCTCTCAAAGGCCTTCCTTCTTCCTCCTCCTTAGCCGATATTTTTATTAAAGAAATATTTCGCCTCCATGGCTGTCCTCAACAAATTGTCTCCGATAGGGGATCACAATTCATATCAAAATTTTGGCGGTCTTTTTGCAATAAATCCGGGATTAAGCTTGACTTTTCTTCCGCATATCATCCCCAGTCCAATGGGACTACTGAGAGAACCAACCAAGAATTAGAGAAGTTTCTAAGAATATTTATCTCTAGTAACCAAGACAACTGGGTGGACCTTCTCCCTTGGGCCGAGTTCGCCCATAACAACCATTTTCATGAGGCCATCTCTAACTCCCCCTTTTTTGTTCTGTATGGCTGCCATCCTAGACTACCCACCTTCTCTCAAGTCTCATCTTCTGAAGTTCCAGCAGTGGACTCTCTGGTTCGTAACTTCTCTGATATTTGGGAACAAACCAAGACAAACTTAAAACAAGCAACTACTCGTTCCAAAAAATTCTATGATAAAAGGAGAAGAATGACTCCAAGTTTTGCAGTTGGTGACAGGGTATGGCTATCCACCCAGAACATTCGTTTAAAGGTTCCCTGTAAAAAATTTGCTCCCAAGTTTATTGGCCCATTTGCTATATCTGAGATTATTAATCCCGTAGCCTTTAGATTGAGTCTGCCTCCTTCTTTACGCATACCCAATGTCTTCCATGTCTCCTTGTTAAAACCGATGGTAACCAACAGATTCTTCACCTCATCCAGAACTCCTCCTCCTGCTGTGGATCGGGATCAAGTTGAATACGAGATTAAAACTATCCTAGATTCTCGTAAAGTTCAAGGCGCCATCCAGTTCTTGGTGGATTGGAAGGGTTACGGCCCTGAGGAGCGCTCATGGGTAAGAGCCATTGACCTACATGCTCCCCGTCTACTTAAATCCTTCCATAAAAAATTTCCTTTGAAACCCTATTAGGTGTTCGGAGTCCACCTTTATGGCAGGGGGTACTGTCACGGACTTACCTGATCCCCGCCGCTCCGTCCAGCCGCACTTCCGCATTCAGGACCATGTGACCGCACCCGGAGGCGGTCACATGACCACAACCCTAGAGGCGGGGATTTTGAATCCCCTTCAGTATAAAAACCTCACTCTGACACTGGCTGAGTGTCAGAGCAACACTTACCTGTTCCTGGCTCCTGCTCTTCGTGGATTGCAGTGTCTTCCTGTTTCCAGTGTCTCCTGTGTGCTGATCTCTGCCTGTTTGACTTCCCTGGCTCTCCTATCCCTGTGTACCGACCCGGCTTGCTGACCATTCTCCTATTCTTGTGACCCGTGTACCGAACCTGGCTTGTTGACTCCGAGTTGCCTTCTGATTCTGCCTGACTCCATTCCTGTGTACCGAACCGGCTTGTTGACTCCGCTACCACCGCTTCACTCCGCTGTACTACATCTTGAGGCGAACCTGGGGACCGCGACCTGCGACTCCTGGCAGCGAAGCCCACCCCGCCTTGCGGCGGTTCTTGGTGAACACCGGGGAGATCGTTAGACTCCGCACCTCAGGTAACCCAGTGCTAATCAAGATTAGTAATATAGTATCCAGAATCTGTTACAGAATGTCATCCAAGTGGACACGTGTCTCGAGCAAACGAAGACACTGGGCATGGGTTGTTTTAGCAAAACTCTGTGTGATATAATTAATGGGCATACTGTTTCTTATGTTCTCCCTGATGATGTGTATTTTGTTTGTGGAAGGAAAGCTTATTCCTGGGTGACTCCGAGTTCCAAGGGCTTGTGCTTCTTAGCTAAACTGGTTCCTGAAATCATGACTATTACTCATGAAGAAATGGTTGGTATTCACAAGACTACCTCACCATCATACATACACACACAGTATGAACACCGTGGCAAGAGAAATATGATTCCTGGTGAGGAACCCATAGCTACAAAATTAATTAGTGAAACTGCTGGTTTTCAAGTTATGGTTGCTCTAGATCTCACCAGGACCGTTCGGGAAACATTAAACTTTAAATATATCCAAGACCTAGCTAAATTAATAGATAATATCACCGAGATGTATGATGACACTTTCAGGTATACTGGAAGGGAGCTACAAGCGTACAAGAAGGAGTTGGTGCAACATAGACTGGTACTAAATTATCTCACCTCTATTACTGGTGGGTACTGTGTAACACTGGCCACCCAGTTCGGTGTAAAATGTTGCACGTACATCACCAATAATACGGATGACCCTAAGGAGGTTATAGACCGGAAGATGGATGAAATTCTGCAACTGAAATGGGAATTTCGAAGGAACCATAACTCTTCGTTATATGAGGTCGGGGAAAGGGTGGCAGGTTGGTTCTCGTGGTTGAACCCTGTGAAATGGTTCTCCGGTCTGGGGGAGTGGGTACAGGAAATGGTTGCTAGTGTAGGTAAGCTCCTTCTCCTTATACTGGGTGTCATCTTAGCGATTGGTTTATGTGTCAAATGTGTTCTTACTGTGTTAAAGTGTGGAAAATGGTCTCCTAGGAGTAACACTGAGAAAGAGACTGAAAGGGTGGTACCAGATACCGAGATCATGGTCTGTTAAGAAGTATTGTATAATCCTGAACTTGAAACGGTGATTGGGTGATAGTTTATTATACTATCAAAGGGTGGAGCTGACGAAGTCAGCAAATTGGATAAAGTCATTTAAATTAAAATCGAGCAAACTTGGTTGTCTTTGTCTGAAAAGATGCGTACGGTACGCTACGGCGTAAAATGGCACGCTACGGCGTAAAAGGGCGTACGCAGCTGCAACACGTGGCAGCAACAATATTTAGCCTTTTACATACATTCGCACAAACACGCATACTTGTAAAATAGTACACATTAATGGTAGTTGCAACACATAGTCATTTATGTCGAAATATAGTAGTATTTATGTTTTATATTATAAGTTATATGCACATTAGTGAAATATATGGAACAGGTTGAAGGAATCATATCATGTGTGGTATCATAATAAACCTCTTAACATTTTCTACGGTTCGGTTCACTCTGCAAAGGAATCGCAGAGTGCATACACAAGTTATGAATTATAGGGAATTATGAACTACTTAAGACTAAGGAATCTTGGCGGGAAGAGCAGAACATACCCCCTGGAGATATGACCCCCTCCTTTGGATTCTTTAGGATGAACTAGCCAATGATTGACAACCCCTTGGACCTTCCTGAAACCTGGACCAAAAGAAGCAAGCTATACCATCATTGTTTTACTGTATTCCTGTGTGCATATAAGCAGCAGCTTCTCATCTAGTGTTCAGACATCTTGTCCCCAGACTTCAGGATTGAATGACTGTACACTGGATCCAGAGCGCCTGCGATAAGTAACGGCTGTACTTATTATCACTTCGCTTGAATATATTATACTACTTTTTGCGAATAAATCTTTGTGCGTTGGAAACACAAATCGAGGTTCGACAATCGTTATTGGTTAGCGACAATACGCACTTAACAAAAATCTCCAGGCTTTCATTAAAAACAGGGTTTTCTCTTGCTGTGGTGGACAGTATTTGTTCGAATTTTCTTCTATTTCAAAGGATTATATCCAGCTATTTTTAAGAGTGTATTCTTCTCAATGTTTTCTACAGTTTACTGACATTGTTCACAATTATTTCAATGCAGTAAGAGATTCTTTATTTAATTTATAAAAATTCCTTTGTAATAAAGTTTTATATTCTTTATAAAGCGATAAGAATTTCCTACTTGCAAACCTACAGACTACAGTTAAACAAGATATTGATCCAGCCAGATAACAATTAGAAAAAGTGGGAAGTGGGGTTATGTGATAAAGTCAAGGGTCAGAAGTTTTTGAATATGGAAGAAGAATAAATATATAAGTTTGAATGATGTTAAGTAGGTAGCATAGCCAATGGAGGTTAAGAACGTGGCTCCGGAATATAGTAAACTTGCCTAAAGAGGTCAGTAGAGGTCAGTTTTCAGGAAATGTTTGAAGGTTTGGAGGCTAGGAAAAAGTATTGTTGTAGGAGGGAGATAATTCCGCAGAGTTGGTGCAGCCAAAAAAAAAGTCCTGTAACTGGGAATGAGAGAAGGTAACCAGTGCGAATTAGAGGTTGTCACGGGCACTAGGAGTCTTTGCCCAGGATATCACCAGATGATGTTCTTACCAGAGTAATATAGCTGGTACTATGGTCCTCTGGTAGCAGGGTGACAACGGAACAGGAGAAACTGCAGATGGTGAGAGAATGCTCAAGGAAAGTCTATGACTACCAGCAACTGGTAATGACTTAGATGTATGAACACGAGGAAACAGATGGACAAGTAAACGTGAGGAGAGTCAGTGGTCTGCGTACAGCAAGTTGTACCACTGCTATAGTGAGGAGGAATGTCCAGGAGTAGAGAGGAGGTAGTGAAAGTCAGTGGTCTGCGTATAGCAAGTTGTACCACTGTCTATAGTGAAGGAATGGGTTCCAGGTGCAAGTAGGTAACGGGGAAGTCAGTGGTCTGCATACAGCAAGTTGTACCACTGCTTATGTGAGAGGATACTTGAAACTGGTGCCAATGGGAAACAGGAGTCAGTGGTCTGCGTTCAGCAAGTTGTACCACTGCTATATATATGTGAGGAGGGGCACGAGGAGATGAATGGAATACAGAGGATACACGGGGCGGCACACGGAACTTGATCCCACGATGATAACCACAATACAATAATAACTGACAAGCGCTGCTTGAAGTATACAAAGTCACTATAGAGATCCAGGTAATAGGAAATAAAGTCAATAGTAACAATAGCTTCAGTAGATGGAAGACTCCGGAGATGAACACAACACAGTCCAGACGGATATGCAACACAACAGCAGAGTCAATGGAAAGTATGCATACCGCGGTTCAGGAGAGCAGGCTGTCAAGGAGAAGTGCAGGGATACCTGAACGGCTGAACGCCGGCAGGAGGAGAGACCACTGGAGGATGGAAGCGGTAATCAGGTTGGTGCAGTGCACGAAAGGTAACCGGTAATCAAAGGAGCAATACTCAGGAAGCAGTAGTAAGTAAAACTGGAAACATGATGAACACGGGAGAGTTGAGGCTGTCTGGTATCCGGCAGTAGTAGCGGAGGCAGCGGAGGGGAGACACGCTGAACACAGGAGAGTAGAGGCGGTCTGGAATCCGGCAGCAGTAGCAGATAGGAATCAGTGGAGAGCTGACACGATGAACACAGGAGAGTTGAGACGGTCTGGAACCCGGCAGAAGTAACGAAGGCAGCGGAGAGCAGACACGCTGAACACAGGAGAGTAGAGACGGTCTGGAATCGGGCAGCAGTAGCAGATAGGAATCAGCTGAGTGCAGAGACGATGAACACAGGAGAGTTGAAGTGGTCTGGAAACCACAATCGAAGTAGACAGAAATCAGCTGGAGCTGAATACACGAGGAAACACAGGAACACCTTCAGAGGCTCATGGGAAATGAGACTCCAAGATCAGGCAACTAGGTAATGATCTCAGGTGGTTTAAATAGGGAGGGTTGCCTGATCATCCAATTTAATAAAAGCAACAGGTACTGAAGGTTTCATAAGGGCTGCACATGCGCAGACCTTCAGGATGGCGGACGGCCACGGTTCCTGAACACAGGAGAAATGGCACTCACAGTCCGGTGAGTGACAGAGGTGCTGTCACGAATCAATGTAGAAATACAGCTGAGGAGCCATGAATAAGGTGAAAAATAACAAGTTTATTGCTGAAGAGACTGAACAGATGATGTAATAATGGTCTTGTAGAAATTACCAGGTATACACAGTTGCAGTTAAAAGGGAGGTGTGGAAAGATTCCAGGCAGCAAGTACAGGGAGATGCACAGGAAAGTACCAGGTTCACAGATGAAAACAGGTCAGCAGAATGAATTACAGGAGCAAAGCAGGAGGAAGAAACCACAGGGTGTAACATCAATAACCAGCCATGTGTGCTGGGAGTGACAGGTATATATAAGGGAAATGAGAACACACCCAAGTGCATGGGATAATTGGAGAATGGGTTAACCCCTAATGCAACATGAAAGGCACAATAGCAGCACCTCTGGTAAATAGAGGTACTGCTGCAATAATAATAAGGACAAAATACAGAAGCTGCCAGGCAAAGCAGCATGTAATGCATAAGCTACAGGCAGATCCTGACAGGTGCTTTTGGGCAGAGCGAAGATATTTTGAGAAAAGGAAGGATACATATGTTGGTACAATTTTGTTGATAGCTTAATATGTTAATAGAAGTACTTAATATTTGAAAAACACCTCCTAGTGCAATAACGACAATATGTACACTATAACACCCATGTATAAAATAAGAATCAGGTATAAAATAAGTCCTCAAGCTCTACTGCTTTCAGATCCCTCTGCAAGATGCTATCCAGTCTGTCTCCACTCCAGAGATCCCTCCAGAATCAGGGTATGGGCACTGCCATCTTGGATTATATCCAGGGCCGGTGCTAGGGTCCACGGTGCCCTAGGCATTTTTAAAAAAGCGGCGCCCCCCTCCCCCCCACAAAAATCGCCGCCCTACTCCCTCCTCTCCTTACCGTGTCTCACTACCGCCGCCTCTCTGCTCCGTCTCCTCCCCTCCACTCATTGACACTAGTAAGTGGAGGGGAGGAGACGGAGCAGAGAGGCGGCGGTGGTGACAAAATAGCCTCTTACCCCCTCCCCGTGCATCTGAATGCTGTGCGGCGGCCGTGACAGGTATGGTCAGCGGTCGCCACACAGTTTTAAAGTCTTTTAGAATTCTGTGGCGCCCTCCAGGCGCCCTCCAGAGCCTGGCGCCCTAGGCAAGTGCCTAACCTTGCTTAATGGGAGCGCCGGGCCTGATTATGTCACATGATTCCTCTCAGGGAATCATAGGTTAGCAGCCTCCTCTCTAGGTTTCCCTCTAAAACCAGTTCCTGGGAGCTGCCATCTTGGATATAGTCATCTGATCCATCTTAGCAACTCAGAGTGCTGTTTCTGCCCAGCTTACCGCAGTCTACAATCAGGAATCAATAACTACTATAAATGGACTTCCTGGAGCTTTGCAACGTTGTATTCCCAAACGCTAACATGATTTCCAGCAGTCTACAGTCTTTCAATCTTTCCAGCTCAGAGAGTGTAGTCTGCATTCCGACTCCAGTATGCACAAGTCTGAAATTGGCACATATGCGTCATATCTCTTTGCGGCCATGCAAATTGTGAATTTTTGTAATCTTTGCTATGCAAAGAGATCATTAAAGTAGATTTAAAAGAGAACTTTCTCTACTTCTTTCCATGTTCAGGATTTTAGTGTTTTTGCGTTGCTTCACAGGGATCAAAGATCCATGTGAGCTTCCTTCTCTCCTCCATCACGCACACACAAAAGTTGAACATTACATGGATGGATCAAAACCTCTGATGTAAACATCTCCCAACATGCTCTCTACAATGCAACTTAGCAGGCTACTGCAACCACTGTTGTAGGTTTTTACTTTGATGAACAAGATGCTGCACTCTACAAAACAGTTTACAGTTGGTGCTACAGCTCTTGAATTTTAACGTTCTTTTTAAAAACACAACAACAGATAAAATAATAACAATATTCAATCATATCGTTATCAAGTGGGGGATAATAATAAACAAAAATGAGTCTATGTGATTTATCTCTAAATAAATACAAAAGCAGATATTAAAAACATATTATGGTGTATGCTGCCCTTTAAACTGTTTTGAAGTACAGCACAGTGCTAGTTTTCAGGCATATACTATAAAATATGCTATCCCACACGGAATCCTTAATAAACCCCAAAATTGTGTATTTTTTAAATGTCAAGTAATAAAACATTAAAAAAAAAACAAATATATCAAATAAAACTAAACAAATTGACAGCTTGGCCTCTTTTGTGTGTTATTTTAATAAACCCCAGTATGAAACTACAGGAGAAAAAAAGCAATGCAATTTCACCAATAACAGTGGAGTCTATAAAACCTGTATTTTCTAATGGAATGTTCTGTGTTTGTTTACTTTGATGCCTGAAGCTCAAATCCCTCATTGCACCAATTCTGTTAATAAATGGAACTCTGTTTCCCTACTTTCTGCAGAGTTTAGGATGAATGTTCAGAATCTAGTTAAGTTCACCCTTACCTCTATGTGAATTCTAATTAGCATCTTACTTTAGTTCAAGGCAGATAAAAAGAAAACCACCGTGTTTACAGTTGGTACTTACATTAAAAACATTGATTTCAAGCAGCATTTGCCAAAATGTAGCAGGTCTGCAATATTAAGGGGCCCGAAAGAAGTGCAGTTCCAGGCCCTCTCCCAAAATAGGGCCACAGCAGCTTGAAATACTGCAGCAAGGTAATAATAATAATGACAATAATAATAATATTAATAATAATAATAAATAATAATAATATTGTCGTAAAATGTATAAACATTGTATTAAAATTGTATATGTTATATAAATGACACAGGTCTGCAACCAAAAGCTGTTTCCATAATTTTATCTGATTCTTATGTTTTTTGGTGCGCTGTATTCGATAATGACCACCGTTTTTTCCTGTGACGTCAGGTTTTTTCACAATCGAAAATGTGCCTTAATCAAACAGGTAGCTGGAAATCGCTAAATTTCAAATTCATCATACTTGGGGAAAAAAAACTGAACATGGAAAAACAAATTTATTTTCACTGCCAGTGCTCCCAAAAACATGAAAATACATGTTTATTGGTCCTGATGATGATCACTGCATTGTTGAGTGTGCTTGCTAGGGCCTGCCCGGACATGTTCTTTCATGCATGAACTTGTTCTCTGATTCCTTCACAATCTTGTATTTCATTTAAGTCGTCATCCTGCTATTGTCTGTGTGGTTCAAAATGAGTGCCAAGAAAGTGTGTAAACTCGCCTGACAGTTTCTGTTTCATATGTGGAGAGTTCATGGTGAAAAAGCAGCAGTTGAATATTACGGATTTTGCTAAGAAAGTTTATTTCGTTTATTTTAAATTAAAACTTGGTGACCAAGATAAAGTTTGGGCTCCTCATAAAGTATGGAAGCGGTGCGTCGAAGATCTTCATAATTGGTCAAAAGGCAAGATAAAAGCTTTTCGATTTGGAATTCCTATGATGTGGCGCGAGCAAAAGAATCATAGTGATGATTGTTATTTCTGTTCCTGTGATGTGAAGGGGTACAATTAAAAGTGGAAGTGCACCATCACGTTTCCCAATCTTCCTTCTGCTATTCATCACATTCCCCATGGTCCAGACGTCCCTGTGCCCGACCCTCCTACAAACCTAGATGAAGTCAATTGGCCTGACGAGAATGGAACTGTACCTCAGCCTGAAGATGGATCAAGTTCTTCGGATGTTGAAGTTGACGAACCAAAACTTTTTTCGCATGAGGAACTCAATGATTTGGTGAGAGACCTAGATCTTCCTAAGCAATCTAAAAATAAAATATTTGCGTTAAGAGATTTTTTTTTAAACGATGACCACCCGTTTGTTCGAAAACCTGACGTCCTAGGACAAAGCGGCTGTCATTTTTTGATTCAGCGCACCAAAAAACGTAAGAATCAGTCAACTAAACCAAAACAGCTGTCCAAAAAGAGACATCAGTATAATGGTTAGAAAAGGTTCTTTATAGTTATTAGCTAAAGGCCCATCATTTAACACTGCAAATTTAAGTTACTGCATAATGCATAATTGTTGACCAAGTTGGTTAATGCATTCAAAGCAGAATGTTTTATGCAGGTATCAATTCATTTTATATAACATATCTGACTTTATTAGTATACCCTATATGCAAAGTAATGTAATTTAATTTAGAGAAAACTACTCCCATCTGTTATACACAATGCATTACATGTTAAATGTGTTACAGAGGAAAAAATAAATGTAAATATTCTGTAGAAACTCTCATCTATTCGAAATTATGCTACTGTTGTTTCCTGGAATTATACACAATACTTTGGCAAAACTAATCATATTTTGTACTAGATAACCTGTTATGATTCTCCATTGTCTTGCAAAACCTATATATATGGTATACTAATGAGACCTTTCCTACTCTTCTATTAAAATCTTCTGCAGTTGTTTTGCTGTATTTTTACAATGCATCTACTTGGTCAGTTTTCTTTGATGTATGTTCGCCTGATTGTCCGCCTCTCGCAACTTACTATGACAATTGCCTCAATTAGTACTCATTTTCTATCTAAGTCCAGGTATGGCAATACTTGACGCCAACTACATATTCGGTATTCTGACCTGGGTGTTATTGTTTGTGTGGAACTATCCTTTGCCAACCCTTGTTTTGACTCAACAACATTGAACTTTACATTTAATAATTCACCTCCCCTCCCATCAGTTTCCTCTTGGACACCCAAAATTTTGTTCTAAAAAATATAAATATGACACATGGAATGAGGGCAGTTCATATGTTGCCTAGCTGTAATTATTTCATTAAGACACCAATGAGCCTTGAATAAGCCGTATTGTGGGAGAAAATATAATTGTTTAATTAAGGGTCTATGAGGGAGGTAGTATTTTGCCAACATATTCATTGGAAACCGTCAATCTTGAAATCTGTATTAATAAATTGTGAATAATAGTGAAGTAGAAAGGTAAACTGTGGCTGTATGGAAACAGCACGAGTAGAGCAATGTCTTGTGAGGCAGAGATGGAAGGCACAATGAATAGTCTGTATGGAGTAGATGCCTTGCAGGGAGGAGAAGCTGGTTACAGCAGATATGCACAATAACGCTAAGTAGTAGCGTGAGGAGATATCGTAGCTTGAGTGAAAGCTTGTCCTAAATGAAGCAATGCAGTAACACAGTCTATATGGTTACTTGTACCCTGTGCAGCAAACAACAATGGATACAACTGGTATGCGAGCAATAGGCAATAGTCAATAGTTAGTAGAGCATACCCAGTTGTGAAGATCCGGAATCAGCTGAGAAGTGAAGCGTTGTAGTGGTATGGGAACCGCGGCTGAGTTGAGCAGGGAGCAGCGTGGAAGCTGAAGCACGAGTAGAGCTGGAAGCAGTTTGGAAACTGTACACACGAGTAGAGCTGGAAGCAGTTTGGAAACTGCACACAGGAGTAGAGCTGGAAGCAGTTTGGAAACTGCACACAAGAGTAGAGCTGGAAGCAGTTTGGAAACTGCACACAGGAGTAGAGCTGGAAGCAGTTTGGAAACTGCACACAGGAGTAGAGCTGGGAGCAGTTTGGAAACTGCACACAGGAGTAGAGCTGGAAGCAGTTTGGAAACTGCACACAGGAGTAGAGCTGGAAGCAGTTTGGAAACTGCACACAGGAGTAGAGCTGGAAGCAGTTTGGAAACTGCACACAGGAGTAGAGCTGGAAGCAGTTTGGAAACTGCACACACCTATAGAAGTTCACTGGGAGTGAGACTTCAAGATCAGGCCACTACCTAAGGCTGCAGGTGCCTTAAGTAGGGAGGGGTGATTGATCCATCAATCACGTTAGTGGTCAGGTGTAGTTGTTAAAGGGACCTGCGCATGCCCAGTGCAACAGGATGGTGGACGGCCGCGGTTCCACACAGGTGTGAGCTGGAAAGATGGAGAACCACGTACAAGAGTGGAGGCACTCACACTCCGGTAAGTGACAGTAACATTGTAGTGTTTTATACTTAGGCATAGAGATTAGGGCTACAATAGTCCAAAGTTTGACCCAACGTGCAGTTTCAGAGCACACAAGGCAACAATCCCGATTTTTCACACGGTTAGTGCTGACCTGATTCCTATAGGCACGGCCGGAAAGTTAAGAATGGGTGGACAAGGTTTTGGCAGGCTCAGTGCAGTGCCAGCAACCTCTAATTATTTTCGAGCAGATATGAACAGAAAGACAAATGGACATTGTGAAATATAGATGGTAAATTGACACAGTAGCACACATGGCACATTGATTGACACAAGACAGTATGGCACATGGTATATTCATGAACACAGAACACTGTGACCACTGGTATATTTAACAACACAGAACAGTGGGACAAATTATACAGCATATTGAGAGAGATGAGAACAAAGGGGATGGATGGTATCTTGACAGACAAATAAATAGGGTTAAAACAGTATACAATGACAATTGGCCATCCATGGACATTGGGCTAGAAAAGTAGATTACAATTGCCCAACTACAAAGGCCCAGGTAGTTGGTATATGCATACCTTTAATATGTGTCATTTTTTCTGTTTGTTTGATGGATGTCATTAGGCTTCTGTATTGTATGTGGAAGGGGATGGAGGGCAGGACTGCAGGATTCTGCAGTACAGCTAAATTGATTTCATCTATTTCTACAATAAGAATAAGAAAACAGAAATCACAATGAGCAACAAGAAAAATGGAACAAATGCAGAATAACTTAAATAATAACTTAAAGTCTATTTTCAGAAGGTAAGATGGTTTTTGAAACAAAAAATGTATTTCGCTAGATAATGAAGTAGAGTGTGTTTAGTATGCTGGAACTGTTTAAAGTGGAAATAGAGGATGAAGTAGTTATTTACAATTATCATCTTCAAAAGCAGCAGCCAATTTCAAGCACAATTACGATAAAAAAAGAAAGAGCTATAGTGATGTTTTGTTACATTATTAAAAAAAATTGCAAATTGAGTTTGATTTACACTACCTCAGCAAACTCCAGAAAAGAACATCGGACTACAAATGTTCTAAACCAATTTTACATGAAAATAATAGGTATTAAAATAAGGTATGCAAATATGATGTATACATTGGCGGGTAATGATACCCGTTGCACAGCACATGGTGAGTCTAATTAGGCTCTCTCCGTGAGTGGTCAGAATCTATATGGCTCAATGTATTGAATAAGTGCACCAAAACCATTATTTGCTATGGGATCTTGCCTCCCACCGATAACCAGCACTCGTGCTGTACGATCCAGAATAATAAATAAGATTGGAGCACTTTTCCACCCCATTGGTCAAAGTATATTAGTGGTTTCTACAACCTCTGTCCACTATTGAAAAATTAATACAGAATAAAAACATTAGACACAATTTTGAAATAAACTTTATTTGGAAAAAAAAAGACACCACAGTCCAATGATGTTGAGAAAAGGCCTGCAACTTTTCAGAATAGGGCCAGTAGCCTCTGAGAGGGGAGCACCTCTACCATAGAAGCAGGGGACAGAGGGAGCAATTGCCCCCACATAATTTCTGTTGAGTGGACACAGCCTGTGTTTTGCCCCCCATGACTTTTACACAAAAGCCTTCATGCTAATTTCTGAAGTCATGGTATCTGTTCTAAACTTGTGAAACTTTATAAATGATAGATTGTCTTAGTATAACTACCAAATGTTCTTTAATATACATTACCTTAGTATAGATCTAATACAAATTGATTGATTTGTTTGTTTAAAAAACTCTAAGGGCTATATTTACTAAACTGCAGGTTTGAAAAAGTGGAGATGTTGCCTATAGCAACCAATAAGATTCTAGCTTTCATGTATTCAGTGCTTTCTATAAAATGACAGCTAGAATCTGATTGGTTGTTGTAGGCAACATCTCCACTTTTTCAAACCCGCAGTTTACTAAATATACCCCTAAGTGTTGCATTCATAAACATTTAATAAATAACCTGTATTGATGATGAACAACTATTCACTTTACTTTTACCCTGAATCTAAATTATAGCACATACCATAACCAGTGAGGCAGTGACTATAGATTTACAAATACTCTCAATCATATGAGAATAGGCTGTCAACAAAATCTGAATAAAAACTAGGTTAATGACAATGAAAAAAATGACAATATTTAAGATGCGCAATTGAATGTATCTATTTTTCTAACTGCTATTGTACTAATTAGTAATTAATAATAATATTTATTTAATAATGTATAAATAATGTTTTGGGCAACCCCTGAAACAATGACAAAAATTAACATAGGATTGGGTGTCTTTGTATATCTACAGTTACTGTTACAACTGTTGTAAAATGAGATTCCAAATGCAAGCAAAAGGGGCTCATAGTAGTCCCGTAGTAGTCCTTGGCCTTTAGCCCCACATGAAAATTTTCGTTCCTACGCCCCTGCATAGAGGCACCAGCAATGTGTCAACTAGGGTTGGAAGACATTGTTTTATTGGGGTTTTTTCACTTTATACACCAGTCCTGTGAAATCAGATTTTGTGCCAAATCGGGGAGGGAAAATCATTTACTGTTTTTGACCATTTACTGCAATGTAAAAATGTACTTACTGTATGTTCTTTACATTTAAAAGGGGAACGATAGAAGATCAATCATTTCCAATAAAGCCTTAAAAACAGCTCATTGTTCACTAAGCTTATACCTTTCAACAGTCTCTTGACAGGCTTCATCTTTATTATATATTAGAAAGGCACAAAAAAGGTTTTTATAAGATATAACAGTATGTCGTTAGACAGCTCTGGCAGCAATGACTCATACATTATCTATCATGCACTGTATGTTCTAGTTAAGATTACACATTAACCTTCATAGATTGGTAAAAGCTTAAACACATTATTACAAAATTGACTTCATAAAGCTAAGCTGTTATATGATTTGCATTTGTATTATTCCCTTCATTCTGTGTTTTTGGACTTTTTAATGAGAGTGTAATTTGGATATAGGGAAAAAAGAACTAATTGTACACATGTATTACTAGTAATATTGAGTAAACTATTATATGAGCAAAAAATCAATAGAACATCATTATTTTTTATTCATTCTAGTTCTGCTACCCACATCCTTGAGATACTTTTTATATTTTTTTATATTTTTATCTAGCTAAGTAAATCATTAACCCAAAGCTTCTATAAATGGTACCTTTTATACAGAAGCCCATTTTCCAGAAAGTTTCAAAATCAGAAAGCAGAAAAAGTAAATAACTGCTGTTGTTTAGTGATATTGTCATACACATAGACATGATCACAAAGCCTTTCTTTCACCAGTGACTATGAGGAGCACTGCTAAACAATCTAATGAGGAGGAGAATGCCTAGGACAGTGTGTAGAAAGGTAGGAGTCAATTTTAAATATAATCTAGTATGTTTTAGGCATTGTGCTTCAAATTACAGAGAAAACACATCATCAAAACCCTAAGTCACAACTATTGTTGGTATTACAGTACATTCTATACCTGAAGGTATTTTTATGTGGTTTGAGTGTTATGCTGCCTCTAAAAAGGACATGTTATTTCTGATATAAAATTATTTTTATATCGTGCAACATAGATATAGATAAGTCCCCCACTACCCTCTCCCCAGAAAAGCTGGGCTTATGCTCATTCCGATATAAATGTGACTTTATCTCAGATAGGACATCTTTAAATTCTAGTAGATGTGACAGAAGGAGCCCACTCTGGATTTCATTTAAAATTGTGAAAAATAGGTAAAATCATATGATTTTTAGTTGTTTGTGTTCCTACATTACTATTTATAGGTATAACATTAATTTACAGTCATTTACAGTCTGTTTTCTAATGACTTCTTCACAACTGTCAGAATTTTCACCAAATTTGGCCAAAACCTGCAGCGAGCTGGCTGGCTAAAATTAGTGACAGAGCAGTGGCACAAATACATGACAGTTTAATAAAAAATACAATCCCAATGAAACATAGCGTGGAATTCCACCTTGTTACTGCCTCTTGATTCGGTTGTTGGCATAGCAGGTCATTTTTATTGAAGCTGCTGCAATGATCTACATGGGGTTGTTGAATGTCAAAAATGCTCAGAAATTTTACAGGCCACATATAGCATCAGCAGCACCAAACTCTCATTTTTTAAGAAATTCTGCAAAACCAGATTTTGTGTGTGCAAAGCATGGTAGCAATGCAGACAGAATGTTCGCTCTATTATCGGTAATGAGGAATCCTGAGAATAGTCTTAGCAGGGTGAGCCATTTTGCTATCATATTCCTGAGTTTATCCAACAGATTAAGACCGATATGTTGCTTAGTGAAACCAGTGATGCAAAGAGTAGCTTGCCTGTGAATGACCTGGCAATGAAGCTATCAGCGCAGCTGCTGCTGATGGCGATACACCTACCTAGTGGGCTGTCACGGTCATGTAGTCTATTGTTTGACCAGTAACACACATATCCATAGTTAAATGGATGGTCAGTACAATGGCGTTTTCTAGGGACTGAATTACCTTTTCTTTAACCTCTCAGTACAGCTAAGGAATTTTTGTTTGAAAGAAATAGAATTGAGATGGAATTTGGTAGCGTGGACTCATGACCTCAACTAATCTGCTAAAACCTGATGCATTGATGGCGGAAGTTGGATGCACAGCCAATGCTAACATAGCTGTAATGGCTCTAGTGATCAGCTGTGAACAGGATGCTGACTGTCCTCTTGCAAATGCTCGCTTTACAGTGATTTGTTGTATAAAACTATGCTTACTCTTCTTGCTACCCTTCTGTATATATCACCTCTTGCAGCAGCAGAAGCTGTAGCAAGCAAGGGTGCCCTTTTGGGAATCATGAATTGCATTAGGTTTGAATTGGAAAATTGGATGCTGGACTAAATGCTAATAATGAGGAGGTTAAAGATGAAGATGTTGATGATGAAGATTGTATGAGGTGTCTATCCATTCGGCTTCTAGCTGAATGAACTGGCTGCAAATGATGTAACATGAAGGAGGTGCCAAAATGATTAACGTTCCCTCTACTTATTGTGGCGTCACAAATTCTGCAGATGCTTTGACAAATGTTGGCTGGGTTGGGATAAAAATATTTCCAAACACAAGAGGTTCTTTTTTTGGTCTTATGCCCTGGTATGACAATGTGCTTATCTTTGGCATGACCACTGGTGCCTGTCTACATTAACCTCCTCATTCTCTTGTTCAAGTACGACACATTCATTTTCAAATCCACAATTATCCCACTCATTCTCTTGCATATTAGCAGGTTTCAAAGCAGAATCTTCAATTTCTATGTCTAAATCCTCATCGTTACTACTCATGCTCACATTTCCAAATGGTTGAGAAATCTGGGAAGGAGGCTGCTCTATAATTACAGTGTCAGAATCTGAAAAGTTAGACTTACATATAGCACTTATGCATGCCCTCCTTAGACTCTCCTCAGGATTCTGTTTTTGTTTTGTATTTGCTCTTCAGCCTCAGTGTTCTTTTCATGTACTTATGCGGCTCTTTTGGAGGTGACAGACCTACACTCTGAGCCAGAAGGTGGTGCATGGAAAGTTAAGGAAGATGCATGACCTGGTGGGTACTCTCTTTTGCAATGGGCATTCTTGTATGTGTACCTGCAGTAGCAGGACCCTACTAGCAAAAGTGGGCATGATCTGAGGCTTTTCTTGCCACTGTGGGTGGTGTATGGAATGTTAGCTATTTTAGGTTTTTTTTAGGACAAATCACCACATTTATCAGAATTTATTACCTTAATCCTTATATGAAGAACTAATTTTTTCTTTGAGATTCACAAACAGTGCTTGAATTTTGTGCACATTTTCTTACATTTTGTTACCTTATGACCTTTTTTACTAGTAGTGGTTGAAAAAGTACTACTACTACCAGAACTGAATGCCCAATGAGATAAGGAAAGGAAGGAATTTTACCTGACATTTTTTCTGACACTACTACACAATATAGTTCAGTTTAGACAAATATTTCTTTAAAAAAATAGTTATATTTTTTGGGTGTGTGCGCCCTGTTTTTTGCCAGCTTACTAAAGATGTCACTGGTACTGCTCCTCACACAATTGCAAACACTTGGGAATTTAAAAGCAAGAGCTATATTTTATTTTTGGGGGTGTGCTGCTCAAAGTCAAAGGGTACCCCGTGTTTTGGCCACTTAGTACTAAAAATGTCACTGATACTGCCCCTCACACAATTGAATTCAGATTTTAACACTTGGGAGTTTAAAAGTCAGAAATATATATATTTTTTAAGATTTGTGCAACCAAATCATAGCTATTGCATTATAAATTGCCCCACTCACTCTATTCCACCTTCTGCAAGCGATTTTCTGGTTTTTGACAAGCCTTCATCAGCAGCAAGTATGTGCGTATATGCATTTTATCGGCTTGAGCCACATTTGTGTAAACACACCTTTGCAGTACTTGGCCTGCTTTAGAACCCCTGCCTTCCCACAGTCAGGTGTAAGTGCCAGAATCACACAAGTCTGCATAAGCACATATGCGTGCACCCGCATTCTGGGCTTGCGCAGTGCGATTTCAGATAGGCTGTGTATGTCCCACACTACTTCTAAGTGACCTGGTGCTGAATGCTGTTTCACTTCTGAAACACCAGTCACTAATGGTTGGGGTTCAGGTGAAATTTTAATTCTCATTGCGGAAAGGAATGTTTTAGAGAAACAAAATTCAATACGCTCACTCATCTCAAATAAAAGTTCGATAAAAGAGATGCACACTAACCCACGGGAACTAGTCAGATACAGTATTTACTTAAATTGTCAGTCAAAGCTAATTGACAATTGTTTGCTGTGTCATATGGCACATTTGCAAAATGTTAGTAAACACCTCAAAATGTGTTAAAGGTTAGTAATTATTTAATCAATCATTTTATTTGCACAGCAATTTCACACATGAGGATGCTAGAATATAGTGATTTTACAGAAAGCAACGGAAATTACTTTTCTATAAGCAATTTAACATGCACAGACATGCTATGACAAATTTAACAAAGGAAATTGTGTTGCTAGCTGACATAATGTTTATGAGTACATAGTGCAGTGGCTGCTGTAAATCCAATGAAGCACTTACAAGCTGCTTATGACCAATTTTACACTAAAGGTGTTAAGATAATCATTATTTTCAAGTCCCAATGTGTTACTTGGATACGGAACAGAAGGTCAAATCAACTTTGAAAATGAATTAATTTCATTCTAACTGGCAGGTGTTTTCTTCTATAAAGTTTACATTCTAGCCATATAATTTGGTTAGGTCCAGTGATTTTGATGTATTGCGTACAGCATTCACCTAAACTTATTTCCATGAATTGACCAGATGGGCTATTATTGCTTACTTTTGTTATTAAAATATGTTTCTTACTGTAGGTCAAGTAAAGAACGTGATATTTAATGCATCTAAAAGTTGTAAGTAAGCAAAAATGTTATTTTAGATAATATGGTTGACACTTTTCATTACTGTTTGGTGACCTAAGTTTCTACTACACAGCTTGGACAGTCATTTTGGAGCAGCCTTGAAAAAGGCAGTATATTGATTTACAATGAACCAGAGACATTTTTGACAAGTTGGTGGCCAGTTACAGCGGCTAAGAGCAGAGCAAAAAGTGTATCTTCTTTTGTATATGTTTGCCTGTTTATTTACAGCCATTGTAGAAGGAATTGTAAACATATTTCTGTCCCTAACTCTAGAGTGCCATGTTTTATTAAACACATTGGCTGAGGTAAATAAGGGGACTATTGATTGTGAATATTTCATATCTGTCATTCGCAGCTATTTGTTTAAATTCTGTTAACATATTTAGCTTGCAAAGCACCATAGTTATCAAGCATAAAAATAGTGCATATAATAAAATGAATAAAAAGACAATGGGCAAATATGGGTTGTTTTAAACCCTTAACATGAGGATCCTATGTCCATGGATGTGCTAATTCCTGAAAAGGTCTTAATTCAACTTCCATCTCTTCTATGACTAGTGTGTAAATAACATCAGTGAATAATCTGGGGAATCGTAGCGAAAGTAAATGATGGACAACTGCTCCAAATAGAATCCTGGATTTAGCACTTGATGGCACATGGACAAGTTGGACACAGATGAGACCATGAAGATTGGGGGTGTGGGTGAGTCAAAGTCTAATCCGTGATTAGACTATATTTTTTTATAATAAAGGTAGCTGAGGAGTGTGTGTAAAAATACAACTTAATTTGACAATATTTACTAGGTATAATGGACAGGAGTTTTATAGATTGCATGCCAAATAAACCTTGTGGATGACATAATTGCCTTTTCGGTGGTACCAATTGCTTATCACCTTGGTCCCCACAGTCCAGAAAGAGTCCCAATGCTTTTTAGAGGTGAGCTAATACCTCTGTAGTTGGGGGAGGGGGGACAACATAGTTGATTCTGAACTTATCCTGCCCCACTCCATCTAATACAAATTTTTATCTTGACCAGCCTGGGTGCTGGTTAATGAAATGAGAAGCCTTATAGCTGAACACACACATGGTATGTTTGTGTATGTTACAGTGCATTTACGTATTAAAGTTTAAAGTGTTGTCAGGCCATCCAGCAACAGTCAATGGAATTCTTAGGGGGGTGTCCCGGGAATTTTCTATATAAGCTGTCCTGCCTCTGTGCGACACAAACCATGGGGAATTGTAATGCAAAAGATCAGTATTGTTATTCTTATATTGCTAATTTGTACTAATTGATTGATTTTGATAAAGCTATTTGCCCCTGTTTTTCATTCTTTTTCTTAGCTGTATTTTTTTTAGCCTTAGAATTTTTACTTCATCTTCCCCCTTTCTCTCACCTCTTCCCATTCCTCTCTTCCCTTTGTTCATGTACCATTTAAGGGATGGCTCTCCTGTAGTTTCAGGGAGCAATCTTTAGGTCTCTCCCCCCCCCTCCTCAGTTTCTGTACCTCATAGCCATTTCCACCACAGGAGGTCAAAGGGAGATCAGAGCGCAACCCAATTCCCCCCCTTATATCAGCCACCTCAGCAGTGTGTGTGTGGGGGGGGGGGTGCTTGTTGATTACATACCCCCAAACATGCAGCACATCATTTAATATTTCTCCATCCACGCCACCCCTCTCATATCCCACAGCGGGCATCACTTGCCAAGATAATGTTGCAGGGGTGCAGCCTTGTAGACCCCTCGCCATTTCCTGACTCACTCTCCCATACTCCTCCTCCCAGAAGGGCTACACTGAGCAGGAACAGTTTCCCCATGTTTCAATGACCCTGAGTGAATTGTGCTACCCACCCCTTCCATACAGGGGACAGGTAACTCTGTGATTCCTACAGTACCTCTCTCCCTGCATTTGTTTCCAAGGCTTCCCATGGGTTTGTCTCTTCTTTCCAACCAGTCCCTCAGCAAGCAACCCTCTATGAGGTTGGATATATTCCCTGTTCACCACTCCCCAACAGTCCCACATTGTCCCACAATCCCCCTAAAACCCAATGCCATTATGTCCCCCTCCCTCAGCAAGGTTCCCAATGGCTTTTTCCTCCAGCAGCTCCCTTTGATAAGGTTCCATTGTCTTCATTCACAGCTCTAACCCTATACTCTGCCCCTCTTACCGCCATGTCCCAAGCTGGGATCCAGGCTCAGTGAACCACCCCGTACCCCCCTCCCACTAATTTACTGAGCAGGTTAATGGCTTGACCCCCCCGCCCCCCGCCACTCCCAGAAACATGGGGCTCATGCTACCATGCCCAAGCACACAATGCTGAGCAACACCCACTACCCAATGGCCTTACAATACCCCCCCAACTATTGGGTTTTACCGTGGGAACCCCTTCACACTGAAACTCTACTAGACCCCAGCTGTCAGGCCATTCAAGCCCCATGAGGCAAGCTGTGTCTTGCACTAATGTATTGTTATCTGCAGCACCGCAGGTTTCACTGGGTCAGGATTAATTTCCGGCTTAATGCCAGAATATTGGGGTGGATTGTGCAGTCAGCGGAAACTGGCGCCTTTCCTCAAGACCTTCATGAGCTGGGGGATCCATGCGACTAGACTGATGAGGCATACATCTGGTGAGTATGATATACTTAATAAAACTACATTACATAACACCACTACAGCCATACTTAATACCAGCCATACTTAGTACCATCTTCGGACTCTGGCCAGGGTTAGCAAAAGCTAATGAAGGGAGGAGACTTGGTTAGATTTGCACATTCCCCTTATAATCTGCAAGCATTAGGATGCAGTCTGATTTCCTGATGCAGCTCAAACTTTCTTTTTAGAACAAGGATTCCGTGGGTTTTTACTTACCGATTAGTTGGGTCTTATGTTCCGGCGGTACGAGGACTTTATGTTCCGCCTATACTTTCCCCATTATATTGGATTAGAAAGTCAGCAAAGAGGTGCATGATTGGTCCTTTCTGCACCCCCTTTTTCCAGACATAGATATATCTATGGTGGGAGTGGTGCCCAAAAAGGCCATGTGTAAATACAAACTGATTCAACATCTGTCACACCCGGGTGGGTCATCAGTTAGCGAAGCAATAGACCCCCTTAATTGCTCAGATATTTACCAATCTTTTGAATATGCTCTCAATTTGCTTAGAAAATATGATCAGTGGGCTTTAAACTTTGGTCAGTGGACCAGGCACTCAGGTCCTATTAATTACCCCTCCGCTGTCTTTCTAAGCTTTTACTGCAGTCCGCAGGCTCTGCTGGTCGCAGAGCTCTCTGAAGGAAGCTGCCCAGTCTGTTTCCACTCCAAAGATCCCTCTAAAACCAGTGCATGGGTGCTGCCATCTTGGGTTCAGTCACCTTCTCTCTCTTAGCCAATCAGTGTGTTGCTATAGCACAGCTGACAACAACATCCAATCAGAGGAGAGAAATCCCAGAGTTCCCTCTAAAATCAGTGCCTGGGTGTCGCCATCTTGGATCCAATCATGTGATCCCTCTCAGTCAGTCAGAGTGCTGTTTCACCTCAGCTGACTTCAGCCGCCAATCAGCTGATAGCTGACTTCCTGGAGCCCCAACCTGTTGCCAGTGCAACGTTGATTACTCAGGTGTCAACATGGTTTCCAGCAGTCTGCAGCCTACTAAGTTCCATCTGCCCAGACAGGGTAGCATGCATTCCGGTTACATTCCAATTCTGGTTCCAGCATTTCAGTTCAGTTCCAGTTCCAACATTCCGGTTCCAGCATTCAGGTTCCATTCTGGTACCAGCACTCCGGTTCCAGCATTCTGGTCTCAGCATTCCGGTTCACATCCGGTCTTCTTTGCTAATCTGACCACCATCTTGCTACTCTTGACTTTTTGCCAGTCTTCTGGACGACTCATACTTTGTAATCTCCTGAATTCTCAGCAACCACCACCTTAACTTGTTCTTTCCCTCTCATGTGAAAGGACATAATCAGGCCAGCTAGCTTTGTCCTCTTACCTACAAGTGCAGCTCCAGAGACACAACCCAGTCCGGGTACAGACAAATCCTCAGGCATGACAGGGGTTTTGTCTTCTCAGTGGTTTCTATATAGACAGATGCCTCCCGATAGGGTGTTCTATATCTTGCCTTCATGGTGTGTTCAGGCAGGAACAGGTAATTCGGGTATAGCTCACTATTTGAATGACTTTCTTATTATTGGACCTATGGATTCTGACACATGTGCTGGTAAGATTTTTGTGAGTCAAATGCCGTACGCAAACCTCGGTGTCCATATAGCTCATGATAAAATGGAGGGCCCCTCTTCCTGTTTGTCATTTTTAGGCATTGCAATCGACATGGTAGTGAGTTGTTGTTTACTTAACGATAATGTAGTTAAGTTAAAAACATTCATTTTAAGTATCAAAGGGATGTCCAAAGTGTACCTGAGGACAGTGCAGTCCCTTAACTTTGCATGTAGAATCATCCTCATGGGTAAGGTTTTCTGCCATAAGTTTCCGAGGTCTATGGGAGGGATTAATCAGACTCACGTAATACTGCATTTGTCAGTCACTACCCAGTTACAGGAACAGGACATACATTTCAGGTGTGACATTTTAGGGATGGTCTAGTCTATAAACAAGCAGAGTGCATTTTTTTTGCCAACTATTAATCTCATTAGACATCTTGTACTGTGCTGCCTGGAATACAACATTAATCTTATGGCAGAGCACATTGATAATAATAGTTTGGCTGATGCATTTTCACATTTTAATTGACAAAAGTTTAGGGAACTGGCTCCACATGCTAATCATCTTGGAACCTCTGTCCTTCTCATGTTTGCCAGATTATGAAGCCGGTATAGAGGGCCTTGCTGGGACATCCCTGGCCCTCTCATCTAGGAGGTCATACCGTGTAGCTTGGCGGTATTGGGTCCAATTCTTAAGGTCATGTGGACATCAGAATGCAGGTCAGGAATCTGATATGCTTACCTTTATGTGGTTCAGTTACCAGATGGGTGCTTCAAAAACCTCCATGTCTGCTACTCTAATGGGCATTTCATTCATGGCTCATATTCAGGGGTTGGAAGACTTTACTAAACGTTTTCTCATTTCTAGGGCCCTCCGGGGATGGGCTAGGGAGGGGCCAATCGGGGAAGACACTAGAAGACCAGTTGATCTTTATATCTTAAGATAGATAATGAATGCCGTTTCCCTTTTTACTAATGATGAGTATGAAACAAAATTATTTAGAGTTGCTTTTGCGTTGGCTTTCTATGGCGCTTTTAGGAATAGTGAATTGGCAGCACAGTCCAAGCGTTAGGCAGGAGCAGATTTGTTTGCTAGGCATAATTCTTTTTTAGGCACACAAATTATGTGCTAACTTCGCCAGTCCAAAACGGACCTAATGGGAATAGGACGATGGGTATCCTTTCCTTTTCAGGCCGTTAGTTGCATTTTTCCAATCAGTTTATGAAAGAGGTATGTAGAGGTCAGACCGCAAGGAGATCAGGCATGGTTGGTTTCCAAAGATGGTTTTCCTCTGACTAAAATTAAATTTTACACCATTTTTAGGTAATCCATTAAATTTATTGGTTAGACCCCACTCCTTTAGGATAAGGACGGCTATGGCTGCAGCATTAGATGGTTCTTCCATCACTGCCATAAAGCAATTAGGGAGATGGAAGTCCGATGTTTATGGGCGATACATCAGGCCCCTAGAAAGAGAGATTTCCACTCTTCGGTAATCCACGGCTTTGCTGCTTGTCACTTTTATTGAGGACATGAAGGCATTTTCCCATTTTTTTCCTGGATCAAGGCCTAATTACCTACATGCCTCCAGGGTTTTATAGGTTTTTTACTTTTAGTATGGGTTACTGCAAAACCCCCCTTCCCCCTCTCACCCCAACACTAATATTTTATATGTATTTCTTTAATTGCTTGGTGTACTAATTTTTTGACTATGGGTTTGTCAATTTGCAGGTTTACCCGCAGTGAAGATACGGATCTGTGTTGTGGGGCATTCCTTTGTGTTCTGGGTGTCCAGACACCATTTGGCCCATCTGTGGTCCTCCTTTTCCTGCCCCATTGAGATTCTATGGTTGGATAAGCAGGGTTTGTATTGGCCTAGTTTAATAGCTTTGCTGGTTTACAAAGTAGAATAGCGAGGGTATGATTTGGTCACTGGTAAATCCTTAGTTGCAGATCAAGATAAGGGAGGGTTTGCAGGTTATAAAAGATAGATGGTCAGCGGCAACTTTGTGCTGGTTGTTAGGCTAGCGTCTCAAACATGAACTCCTAGAACTAGCGATAGAGGTCTTCGCCTTTAGCTGCTGCCTTTCCCCGTAGAGTGAGTATTGCTCACAGGTACTCAGATGCCCCAAGAACTTCACTCTTGGTTAGTAGGAGCTTATGTTTAAGGACATAGCGCAGGTGGTAGGAGGAGTAACCGGAGTAACAGAGACAAATTCAGAAACAGTCCAAGAGTCGTGGGACCGTAGCAAGCAGAGTAAACATTGGCAGGCTAAAGGTTGGGACAGGTAGAAGGCAAGAGAAATATGATATTCAGTCAGAGCTCAGGAGCTGTCAGTGAAGAAGCAGGGTCCAGAAACTAGTCGAGGTCACAACAGAAAACAGTCCAAAAGAGTATGTAAAGGTAACCTTGGTGCAGGTCAGGAATGTGGAACACATAAACTATAAGAAGCATTGAGGCCAAGCCCTCCCTTCCTTATATACTACTGGTGGTAAATCAGATGGGGCCAGACATTGACCTTAATATCATCACAGGAGGCGATTAATAAATTTATTGGCCCCGAGCACACGTCCCAGCAACCTGCTCTGGCGCTAGGACACAGCAATTTGACCTGAGTGCCCATGTCGCCTAGGCTGAGACACACTGGCTGGAAGTGATGTTCTGGCTGTTAGAGAAATAGCCAGGACACGGCCAGTGTAAGCATCCGAGACACCATGAGTAGCACAGCAACTTGTGACACTGGTCAGAGGTTATCACTAGGATTTGCTGGAGGAGTACTCTTAGCACCACCATTATGGGATGATTGTTGAGAAAATTAAATAGGGAAACTCATCATGTTATTAGAGCACTAGGGGGTATAGTGATTCAGCATGCCTGGTAGACTTATTTAGACAAGATGGGGTACATTTGATGGATAAGGGGTTACAGATGGTCATTGAACAAATTTACTGAAAGGTTAGGGGGGTTAGTTAGGTTGCTTGGTGGCAGGCTGTGTGTCTGGAACACAGTGTTGGCAGGAAAGCATTGCAGTCAGCAGCTGATACAAGGCGCTTTCACTGATTGACCGCAGGTTACTTCCACCTTCTTTGTACTCATGGTCCTTTTGTGTGAGTGCTCCTTGACCTGTTGAGTGAGGGCACATCATTGTCAGTTCAGAGGGTGCATTAGTTTCTCTGACAACAAACTAAGCACCGGCCATTCAGTTAATGATGATATCCTAGTTTAGTGAATTCAGGGCCATTTGACCACCCACACGTTTGGTGTGTTTTTGGTTGTTTCACTAAACTCGAATTTTGCTTTCCGCCACCAATTAAATTATAACTAAAACTATGACCTTATTTGCCAAATTTATATCTGTCGGTGTCGTTATTTAATTTAGAATAATAAGTTAAACGTGTAAAAAGGTTAATTGTGCAGTGGAAAGAGGCATCACCATTACACAGTTCATGTGATTAGGAGGTATCCCATGCTGAGAGTTTCCTAATCCATTCAAACAAAGAAATGTTGTTATTGCTTTGCACCAGTGATCCTCTAACTTACTCCAGGTACACAGAATCAGGCTGATTCGTAAATCTTACAATCTGGACTTTTCAAATAAATATGATTCTAAATATATATATAAAACGACCTGAAAAAATTTGCTTTAAAAAAACATTTGAAAATTGTAAACTTTATTTTTAAAATGAATTACTCTACTGTTGTATAGTGTTGCTATGAAATGCATTATTTATAATAGCAGCATCATCAATACAAAGAAAAATGCTACTGTTTATCCTGCATCATACATCTAAAATAAACACACTCTGTCCTGTTACAACAGGAAAATGACATTGGATTAAATTTTACTGACAAAATTAAAAAGTGGGTCTTTAGCAATTTCTATTTAGATGAGTCAGCTCCATATTTCATAAAAAATCCAGTTTGTTTAAATTATCTCTGTGTGCCAGGCTATTTCTTTCATACCATACCCACTTGCAGTAAATTAATTTTCTCATCATTTGCGGTTTAGCTTCTAATATGCAAACCTCTCATGTATTCTTTATTCTGTCCATTTCCGTGTGCTTGGTGTATAATTATAGTCACTCTAATTCAAACACTCATTATATCAGACTTTGTTGCACAATATATAAAATATAGCAGTACAGTGAGATGTGATTATGCTAATCTTATTATATTATAAAAAAAATGCTGCAACAAATTAATTTAAAGTTTAAAAAAAGCTAACGTACAGCATTGACGGCATCATTGTTCTGCAAATTGTTATGTAAAAGTTTTCTAAAACACCCATATGCTACTGAGTGTTAAAGATGTGCAAAGATCAAAATAACTTAAAGGTGTATAAACTATTGAAAAATATTATATTCAATATAGTTTTGTACAGTAAAATATGAGTTAATACCATATCATGCTTCTCCAAATCTTATATATAAAAATCATTGGTCTTTTTGTCTGTTATGTATTCAGACACCTCTGCAATGATTGGTATGAAACCAATGCGAAGTGGTCCAGTTGGGTCTTGGCCAGGTTTTAGGGGGAGTTAGGATCCCAGTTGGACCTCCCGTTTATGTACGCTGGGCAGAACTTTGACCAGGGGAAACTGTTCTGAGCCTTCTACTGGAAAGATTTGGAAAAAAAAGTCACTGAGTGGTAACATTGGATCCAGGAAGACATACGAGGGGATTGAGGTCCCAGTTGCACCTCCCATTTGTGTACACTGGGCAGAACTTTGACTCAGGAAGCCTGATCTGGGCCTTCCAGTGGAAGGATTTGGATAACATTTAATATAAAAACAAAAATGACAACGGGCAGCCACCCCATAGGTATGTTGGAAGAGCTGCTAGGCTAATAATTTTTAAAGGTTGATAGCTACATCCACCTAATTGATAACTTAGTAACTTGAAGATTTAAACCCGGGCAATACCAGGTACTTCAGCTAGTAGCCTATCATTTCTACTTAAGGTGACTGAAACACAAAACAATATCAGAGTACTATTGCTATAGTCAAAGGGGCTCATGCTGAGTTGGACTTACTCCCGTTTGTTTAGTGTAAAATACAAGCTTCCATACTGAGCATTCACACAAAGGTATGCAAGCATATGCAGATTTGTTTGCATGTAGCAGTTGCGCCCATTGGTCGAAGTGGAAATTTTGAAAATGCTGGCATGGAACTTTCACTTTGAAATGAATGGCCAGGGGTTTAGACAGAGTGAAATTAATTTTAGATGCATTTTAACACTATATAGTATAATGTAAAACATATTAAATGATGCAAGGCTATCCAATTGACTTTCCTTAGTATTCCTATACCTCTCCCTCATGTCTCCTTAGTATACTTTATATTTTCCCTGATATCTCCATAAAATTATAATAAAATTTTCCAAAATATTTCCATTATATCTTCCATGTTACCCTTTATCTTTCCCTATAGGCCATTGGTTGCAGAAATATACCTCTCTCCCTCCGTACCTGCTCTCCCCTGTGCCTCACATCCTGCTTCTCTCAATCCTCCCTTATTCCTTGATCCTCTCTATCTACCCCTGTTCCTGCTCCTTTTATTCTCTCTCACTAATGAATTCACACTTTTGTCCTTCCATCATCCATCATCACACTGCACTCTCCTTCATCACACATGCCCCCTTCTTGATCACAGTGTGCCCTCCATCACACTGCCCCCTCCTTCATCACAGTGTACCCTCCTTCATCACACTTTTTCCCCTTCATCACTGTGCCCCCTCCTTTATCACACTGTGCCTCCTTCATCACATTGCCCCATCCTTCAACACACTGCCCCCCTTCATCACAGTATGGCCTCCTTCATCACACTTTTGTCCCTTCATCACTGTGCCCCTCCTTCATCCCACTGTTCCCTCCATCATCACACTGTGCCCCATCCTTTTTGACACTGTGACCCTTCCTTCATCACACTGCAGCCTCCTTAATCACACTGCACTCTTCTTCATCACACTGCACTCTTCTTCATCGCACTGCAGCCTCCTTCATTACACTGTGCCCCCTCCTTCATCACACTTTTGCCCCTTCATCACTATTCTATTTCTTTCATCACACTGTATCCACTCCTTCATCACACTGTGTCCCCTCCTTCATCACACTGTGCCCTCCTTCATCACACTTTTGACCCTTCATCACTTTGCTTACTCCTTCATCACACTGTGCCTCCTTAATCACATCGTGCCACCTCTTCTTTCACATTGTGCCATCTACTTTATCACACTGTGCCCTCTCCTTTATCACACATTTGCCCCTTCAACACTGTGCACTCTTCATCACACATTTGCTCCTTCACAACTGTGTGCCCACCCTTACACTTTGCCCCCTCCTTTCATCATAGATTTGCCCATTCATCACATTGTGCCCTATTAATCACATTACACTGATGCACTCTTTATTACACTGCTGCCCCCTTCATTGCACTGATGCCACCTTCATTACATTGCTGCCCTCTTCATCACACTACACCCCCCTCCATGCTTTACTTACCTTTCTATGACCTTCATCTTCTTCCTTTCTTCTGTCTTCTGGTTCCTCTCTGCACCTATCCTCAATGACAGTGTCGAAACATGATGACATCACGCCCGAAAGCCAGTGAAATGAGAGCAGGGAGGAGGGCGCCGCTACTGGATAGGGTACCAAGCAGGGGCGGGCTGGGCCGGGGGGCAGGGAGGCAGCGCCCCCCCCTCCCGGGCCGCTCAGTCTAATGGCTGTTCGGGCCGGCCTCCCCCCCCACTGATGCAAAATTGGCTGAATATTACCGCATCACTTGTCATGCGACGCGGCCGCGTCAGCGCACAGGCAGCCGCATCACATGACACATGATGCATCTGCCTGTGCACCCCCCGGGCTGAAACTTGCCAACCCGCACCTGGCACCAACTATATATTTACTGGGTCGGTGAACAATCTGCTGAAGGCAGGTGGCGTCAACCATTCCCCTGTCTTTGTTACTTCGAGCACTGGTTGCGCCTTTTATGACTGGAGAGGCATAACATGGTTGGAAAGGGGAGGTTGTATGTTGGCCAGGTAGATTAAGGGCTAGTTTACGTTATTGTGAATAAGGCAGACCTGAATGGAGGCACACATATGTCTGTTAGGAGGCATAAGTCTTAGGGATGAAGGGGGTCTGGTGCTATGATACGCACTGATAATGATGATGTTTGACATATTTCTGGTTGGATAATTGCAGATTGATCTCTCCAACTGATAGTACAGCCTTCATTTCTATCGCCTCTATTATATGATTTAGCGGCTGTTTGTTAGTGTTACTTTAATTGCTATTTGCAGAGATACCAACACAATAAAGAAGATTAGCACTGGCGTTTTATAAGACATGTTAATTCTTTTACTACAGTGAAAAGCAAATGCATGTAACGCTATCAAAACAAATGTATACAAACATTTCTGCTTAGGCCATTTATAATACAATTATGTTTGGCTAGGCTTATGTGATTGTTTGCGGATAGTGTAAAGCTAATTGATGGCTGGAATTGGCCCGAAGGCATATAAGCGCCTAGGTTGTTTGCGATCCTGCATTGTGGGTCATGCAGGAGTTAATGTTTTAGCCTGTGTGTAGTTACCAGGTGCTGGCTAATCAGAAGAGGCTATAGGGGATATAAACTTAAGCCTAAATGGTGTTTCTTCCTTTTGCCACTGGAAATTGTCCCGCTCACCAAGTGCTTGTTATGGTTTGTGGTTCTTGATTTGTATGTTTAACATGTTTTCACTTTCACTAGCCTCTTGAATTGGCAGGGAAGCATGCCAATCAGTAGTCATTAATGATGCATTTGTGTGGTGGTGGAGAACTCTCTCTCAAAAGAGAGGCTCATGGTTAGCAGCACTTTCCCACTGGTGGGTGGGGGGGTTATGGGGCACCATCTGTGTGAGTGGGCCCCAGCTACTGAGCCAGATGAGGGAACGTGGGCTTCGCAGCCTAAAACTGTCATGAGCGACACTGATTGGTCTATACTTTACTTTGCCACCTCTAACATTGATTCCATTCAATTTGTGACCTTTCTCTACCAAGCAAGCCTCCTGTGTCCTTTTTTTTCTTAGCTGAGAGAATGGTTGTCGGGATACATAATGTAAAGGGAACATTGGTACCAGTGCTAGATGGCTTATGTGATTGACACTTTTACAGTTAGTACTGTAAACAAACAATTCTGTCTTGAAATTATATCAAAACTCTTCTAATATCTTTATCCCTCCAGGTCTTGTGTGATTTTGAAATAAAGCATACAAGGATTATTGTTTTTTTATGATTCTTATTGCCATGCAAACCTCATTTCTATTGAATATATATATATATATATATATATATATATATATATATATATATATATATCTTTCTTCATATAAATATGGTTGGATAACTTTTAGTTAAATATACACAAAATATGTTTTTCTAACTTAAATCTACCTTACTTATTAGTAATGTTTTAAACTTTTTTTTCCCATTTTCTTACAAACAGAATATTCTTGGACCAATGGTATTGTTCATTTTAAATCGAAGTTGTCGCCTCTGCCACCAACAGCAGCAGCAACAAAGGCAGCAAAGGAAGCATTTTTTATAGAACAGAAAACATTTTTACTTCATCAATGCCCAGGCTATATGTGATGCATCTGAGTACACATAAACTCCATCATTATGAGGCAATCAGTAATATGGCATAAGTTATCAAAGAGACAAGGTACACCCTGTGTGACTATTAGGTTTTTCTTTTTAAAGAAATTAGTGAAAATTACTTTTGTGTAAATATTAATGTACATAGAGCAGTACAGTTGCCTCAATACTCAATATATTTTAATATAATTTCCCAATGCAGCTAACATTTTTGAAATCATATTCCATTTGCAAAATTTTGTAGATATTTCTTTCCCCTTAAAGCTACACATTAAAATACTTAAAAGCAGTGATAGGCAACCTAATACCGTGATACACTAAAATAAAAACAAATAATCTAAAATAACCTTCTAAAAACCACAAATCCATATACAGTACAATATCACACACTGGCTGCAGCCAGTCATCAATTTCATAATATTGCAGCGATATTCATATATAAACATATATATATATATATATATATATATATATATATATATATATATATATATACGTGGATAGATAGATAGATAGATAGATAGATAGATAGATAGATAGATAGATAGATACCCTGCTTAATGTGTGGGTGGATGGGGAATCATTCTAAATAGAGGTGAAAGTGCATAAGGAGAGGCAGTTTTTGTTGTGAGGGTGGGATTTATCCAGCAGTGAGGTACAGTAGTAACTTTAAACACACCCCTAAACTCTGCATATTCTCATTTTCTCTTCTAAATAAGCCACTAAAAATATTAGGGTCTCATTTAGAGTTGGACGCTTGCAAAGGACAAAAATCTACATATGGATATATGCGTTTGTATTCTATCACCTCACTTCTCCATTATGCATAGTATAAAAAATTATTATTTTATAATATACTTTTTTTTATTTTGGGTGGTTTGTGGCTAATCAATATTTCTTTAGGCAGAACTTACCAAAAACCCTTTGTTCTCTCTTTTAATTAGAAATTCTGCTTTAAGAGCAACAAAAAACACACTATCAGCTTCACAAGAACCATTTTTCAGTAGATTTCATGTAAAAATCTTAACCAGTATACCCTGCATGGCATAAATCTTTCTAGGTGTTGTGGTATCGAGCAATAAAGGATTTCGCTTTTAGCTAAAAAGATTAAATAATTGATATTCCTATGAGTTTCATTATTCCTCCATTACACATTGAAATGAATAACATTTCTTGAAGTTACTGTGTATTAAACTTTACATGAAGCTATGTTGCAGGAACATGACATGCTGATCTTTTCAGAATGTTGACCTGTAAGGAATTATTGCTAGACCAGCTCTTGTTTTTTGGAGTCTGCAAATGCCAATATTAAAAATATTAACACTGTAATATTTTTTTGCAAAGATTGCATTTATAGGCAAAGGATAGCTTTTAAAAAAGTTTTTTCTATCTTATTTATATTATACTTGTATAGTGGTATAATTTAATTTACTCTCCCTGGAAAAGTAATGAACATGGCTGGTTTTTTTTTTCTGCTAGCTGCTGGTCTGTTTCTTTTAACCCTTACCCTTTATAGAGTTGGCCAATATTTTCCCTAAGCTGGTCATGGTAAATTTCATGTTGATGAACTGAATTAATTATAATGAGCATACTTGTTTAGTTACTTAGGTTATCCTTAAAAATGTAATATTTATGATACTTAAATAAGTAAATAAACAAATCCATTGGCACACCCCTTCCACTCAATTCCACTATACCACTAACAACGGATTGTGACTGCCACTTATCAGAGGCACAAGCTATGTCTCGATTTTACATGTACATAGTTTTCTGCCGGATGCGGTCACATTTCCGACATTGGAAATGTCGGCAGCATCCCCATCTTGGCCATTTTGACAAGCGCAGAGTATGTTCACCTAGATATATATGGTATCTATGAACAGACAAAGGTTTATAATTTTTGGTTTTTGGTTTTCTCTTTTGGTTCATAACTTTTGTACCCTGGATGGCTTCTTTTTTTAATTTTTTTTTTATTCTATAAATTTTTGATAACAATTAAAGATATGATTGATATACTTAAACTGGTGTTGACTCCAACCTGAGTATATGTATAATATGCATCATGTTCCTTATATCATGGGCATGGTAGAAGTGACTATGAATATGGTTAATTTGTGAGACTGGGCTTCATCACCCCAGAAGGAACAGCAGATGATAGATACATTCATTTGGAATGGGAAATGTTAAATAAGCTTTTCCTGCATGATAAGACAAGTGGTTTCCACTTCATGCTTTCTTCAGAGTACACCCACTCCCAAACCACATGGCACCATTAAAAGAGTATTGTAGCCATATTATCATTGTTATTGGGAAAACCTGTTGTAAAACCCCCACACTCAGATCAGTTTATGCTGCCCACATTATCTCACAGGCAAAGGGCTCTCAAGCTTGCTTTGGCTGCTCGAAAGGGCACTGCTCAGCACTCTTGAACATAAGGATCCATTTCCATAAGCTTTTTAAACTACAAAATAGTAAGAAAGAAACACAAAGATAATACGGTCTACTCTAGTATTGTTGTTAATACCTAGCTATACCTTGTTAATACTATTAACTATACCTTGCTATATAACTGATGCTGTTATATCTAATTATACCCTGCTATATTATTATTATTATTGTTATTATTATTATTATTATTATTATTATCAATGCAGACACGAAAGCAAAGAGGTGGAAGGGTCCCGTTCATGAGACATGAGACTTGCAATCTAAAATGAAAAGGACACAGATAAGACAAGAGGGTGAAATGTAGCACAGTGTGAAGATTCCAACAATTGGGAGGGTGCTTGACTTGTGTAGTTAGAAGCTCTAATAAGGAGATTGATTTTCAGAGAGTGTTTAAAGATTTCAAAGCTATGAAATAGTCTGATCAGGTGTGATAAGGAATTCCAAAAGCAGTGCAGAAGAAGTTATGTTGGCAGCATTGAGAGGTCATTAGTAGAGTTGAAGTGAGTTGCACGCCAGCGGTAGATCTAGGAGGGTGAAAGGCAGAGTATGAAGTTGAAGTTTGCAATATAGGAAGGGATGGTGTTGTTCAGGTGTCTGAAGGTGGGGGTGAATTATTTGAATTGGACTCTGGAAATCCAGTGTAGACATTTGCAAAGATGTGCAGTAAATATGGCAGGGAGAGAGGAAGATTTCTCTTATCATATGGATTGAAGCAAGAATAGATGGGTGAAGGAATTGACAGATAAGAGGAGGTTGCAGTAGCTATGGCGGAAGATGATGAGAGAATGGATATACGTTTTGCTAGCATCATCTGTATGAAAAATAGCATATTCTGGAAATAGTTTGAAGGTGAATGTAACAGGACAGAGAGAAACTGGTTGTGAAGTATAAAGCCGAAGGCAGAGTCAAATGTGACAACAAGACAGTGTGTTTGGGAAACTCAGGAAATTGTGGTGATTTTCAGAGAAAGAAAGATGAGAAGCTTTGTTTTGCATAAGCTGAACTTTAGATAGCATTGACACATCAATATGGAGATACAAAACAGATGTTTTGGTTTGGTGATGTTGGTTACACGAGATGTAGAGAACGGGAGAGGTGAGGGTAGGAAACGTGTCATCAGGGTAAAGGTTGTATTGGAGACTTAATGAGCAAATGAGTCACCCAATAGAAGTGGTGGACCGTTACAAAAGCAGAGGAATAAAAACATTATGGATACACAACCGTGATGAATACAGCAAAGAGGACTAGGCAGTGCTGTCTCTGTGGAATGTTGGGTGCAAAAGTCTGATCACAGAGATACGAGAATTAAGTTAAAGGAATTAAAGTTATATAGACAGTTTAATATAAGCCACTTAAATAGTTTCCAGGCAAACAGGAGAAGATGAATAGGACAATAGTTGGAAATAGAGGCTAGGTTGAGAGATAGCTTTTTTAGGAATGGTGAGATCTGGAAATGTTTAAAGGAGGGTGGGAGGGCCAAGGGAGTGAGCTCACTCACAATTTTGCCTAAGAACACAGCCATGAATAAAGAATTGCACCAAAACATCCTCCAAGAGCAACTTCTCCCAACCATCCAAGAACAGTTTGGTGACGAACTATGCCTTTTCCAGCATGATGGAGCACCTTGCCATAAGGTAAAAGTGATAACTAAGTGGCTGGGGGTCAAAACATAGAAATTTTTGGTCCATGGCCAGGAAACTCCCCAGACCATAATCCCATTGAGAACTTGTGATCAATCCTCAAGAGGAGGACAAGAAAAAAAACACAAATTCTGACAAATTCCAAGCATTGATTAGGCAAAAATGGGCGGCCATCAGTTAGTATGTGGCCCAGAAGTTGATTGACAGTATGCCGGGGTGAATTGCAGAGGTCTTCAACAAGAAGGGTCAACACTGCAAATATTGACTCTTTGCATAATCTTAATGTAATTTTCAATCAGAGCCTTTGACACATATGAAATACTAGTTTACTTCAGTATACAATAGCAACATCATACAAAAAGGTCTAAAAACACTGAAGCAGCAAACTTTGTGAAAACCAATACTTGTTTAATTCTCAAATTTTTTGGCCATGACTGTACCTTTGGCCCATTTTTATGTTCTTTATTAAAAACCTCATACTACCAAATCTAATATTTTTAGATTTCAAACTTTAGCAAAACAAATAACAAATACCCCATCTATAAGGTTTTATAAAGCAAATGTAAAATAAAAAGTATATTTTAATAAACACCAAAACCTTGAAAAGAAAATGTTTGTTTTTTCCTCTTTACCTGAAAATTTGCAAAATACATAATACATAAAATAATTAGCAATATGCTATAACTTTCAATAGTATACTTTGTAGCTTTTATCTGATGGCTTGTATTCAAGGCACATACATAGTGATTATATTGTACTTAAGCACCTCATATAAAATAAAAAATATATTCAACAAAGGGTTAATAGGGTGAACAGAAATGAGCAGGATTATTGTTGCTAGGGACAACTGTATTGTAACATTTTCAAGGTATGCATACATTTTTTTATCCATTAAATGTATATTTCTGGAAGATAAATGCGATGCTTTTACATAAATATGTATGTCGATGAATTTTTCACGAGAACTGTCAACATATTGACATTGCCTTTTTAATTATTTAATTTAAAAGTCATTTAAAAAATAATTCCCACAAGGGAGTGTTGAGAAGTATGATAGCAACAAGAATAGCAAGTTCTAGGACCCACGAGCGCCAAGTCTCTATCTACACCACGGTTATTCACACAGCGGCTCAGGACAAACATAAGGCTGGTGGCATAACACATTTTAATTCAATTCAGTAAACGTGACAATTTGGAGAATGTAAAACACGCTATACATTTAAGCTAAATAATAAAAAAAAGTCTATTAATCTGGTGACAGATGCTTTTAAAATGTGGATTCCACTATTTACACATCTATAAATAACCTTGCAGAGTGGATAATGCCTACCTAAATTGAGTAGAAAATATAAAATACTCCAAATAAATTAACAACTTTTGTAAACCAGTTTTAAACATTTGCATAAACAACATTTTGTAAGTGGATGTCATATGAAAAACTAATAAAGAGAATGGAGAAGATTCCGTTGATTGACATTTGGAATATTGTTGATATGACTGCTACCAAAAATCTAATAACCCTGATACGGCGCCAAATACTATGTGGATATTGTAACCTTAGGAAACCCACACAAAGAAATGTGTATAGATGTAATTATGTATAAATAGCACAATATAGTCTGACCATACCAAAGCTGCTGCAAAACACCAAGGTGGCTGCGTCCACCGACAAACTAGTGAGTACAAGAAAAACCGTGTGCAGCGCTAATGGTCTGACTTCTCTAGATGTATATAGAAAATTAAGGTGTGAATCACAAGTTGTCACATATATTCAAATTTATTGCAAAGCAATCAATAACAAATCTACAAATACCTACTAATGCTAACAATAAAACAACTGTGGGAAAAAATATATAGGACATAGACTGCGTCACCGTGCACAGTGATGCGGTCACATTATAAAATGAATAAATAAAACCGTATCTCATGGATGAACCATAGTGCTACTGGTTGAGTAGTGATGACAGCTGTCTAATTGTAGCCAAAACTATGGTACAAAGCGCAATATATCATAAAAAAACTGTTCAAACCGGAGCTGCGGTTCACACAGAGGCTGTGTAACCTCCTAACACCTATAGGCAAACCGAGAGGGGGTTTCCTAGTGCCTGGAAACCCCCCTCCAAGCCTGGGGTACTGTATAATTGAGGTGGCTGGACCCTGCCCCCACTTCACATGACTCTGCTTGAAAAGGGAGAGCTGTGTGCATCTAACAGTAGTGCACAAAGCATTGCCCATGTATATTATGTGGATAGGAAGAGTTGGAGGGCAGCCAAGCACGGTCTAAAATTATAGCCATGCCCCCATTCATGCTTGTCATGCCCACTGGCGGCGTGGTGTGGAAACCCCCCGCTACAAATCCTGCATTTGCCCCTGACACCCCGCACGGATTGATGATCTAAGTAGGTAATAACAGCGTGGAGACAAGGTATAGGAGAAATTCAATAAGAGCACAATCCATATGATGCCTGGTGATCCGTGAATGTCAATTCCTGTATACAATCATTGCAGAAAGAAACCGGCAATTGATGAATGTATCCGGATAAATGAAACAGCAGAAAAATAGGTATCAAAATCGTATCAGGACAACTAAATTGTTGCCTCTAGACCCCTGACTGTTGTTGCTCTTGTGGTACATGGTGCCACCAGGGGTGCATGCAGGATTTTTAAGGGACTGTATTGTACAGCAGCCGCGGCGCTGTCATAGAAGCGTCCGTGGCGGTGCTGTATTGTACTACAATACAGCACCGCCGCGGACGCTTCTTTGACAGCACAGCGGCTGCTGTACAGTACAGTGCTGCTATGTAGGGGCACTGTTTAGCCCCTGATTTTCACGGAAGGGAGGGGTTTCTGGAGAACCAGAAACCTCCCCTGCGTGCGCCCCTGGCCACAGTGCTGTTGGCTAACAGGAGGAAACCACTTGACTAGGGTAGATAATGATATCAAAGACATACCACGTCTAGCTAAACTGCTTTGTCTTGAGAACGGTTCGTGAGGGACAAAGCTGAAGACGATGGGTTGGAGAAGGTAGAACCGTGAGGCACGAGGTGAAAGTCAATGGTTTGGTAAACATAGAGGGCCAGATTCATCAAGGCACGTAAATGACGTTATGTGCTGTATTTTGTGTAAAATCACTCTGTGCATGCCCAGAAACAAACAATATGGTAGAGAATGTAGCAATGTCCAATTCATCTTCGAGCGCAAAGGACCCTTACTACAGCCTACGTTTTCAGGGGTGGAACAGGGAAAGGAATGGGCTTATGTACGTAGTCAATGTACAGTAATAGCGTGCCATGCTCAAACACATGCAGCAGCATCTGATTCAAGATTTGGGCATCTCATAGGTTCGTGATTTTCTGTCATATCAATTGCACCACTTACAAGTCTTGTATAATTGCCAGTTAATAGTGATGATGATGGCGTATGTATGCTAGATGATGTGTTTCCAATCAGGAGCACATGTTAAAATGCATTTTATGTATAGTAGACATTAATAACATTCTAACAAATGTAAATTTATGGATAAAAAAAATAATTTAATTAATTAATTTGTAATGTTTTGTCATTAATGACTATATTATTAACCAGTGACATTAATTGAATAGGGTTTTTTTTCTGTGCATTCTTTTGGGACTTTATATTCCGCATATGTATTGAAGACATCCTGAATAAAGCCACAATCAATAAACAGGCAAACAAACAAGATTCTTTGAAGCACCAGCAGAGAAACATAATGCCAACTGTGCTCGTGCAAAGATCAGTTAGAGTGAGGGCTTATAAATGCTGCCTATAAGTGAGGACTCTTAGTCATAACTGAATAACCGTTAGCAAAGTTCTGATTGCATTAAGTGAAAAATAATGTGGAAAAACAACTTGAATGAATAAACACATGGAGGAGAACAAACATAAATATTTAAATATTGTTACTCAACCATAGTCGGTTTGTAGCGCACATAGACATGTCCAGGGGCGGATTGGCCATTACCTTTACCGGGAAGCTCCCCAGGAGGCCGCCTTCTATTTTTTTATTTTTTTTTGGGTCACCCGGCGCGGTCTATGGAGGGCAACAATCCCAATATTGGTGGTCAGTGGTAAGCACCAGGCAGCCTCACGCATCGCGAGGCTGCCTGGTGCTGCAGCACTGTGGGTCCTTCAGCACTGTGCACCGATCAGACAGGAAGCAGGAAGTATTCACTTCCTGTCTGTCTGATCATGTGTGCGGAGCAACGCTGCAGAGCGCGCCGGCCCTGATACTTAAGGTAAGTGAGAGGGGGCTGCATATGGGAAAACTATATGTAAGGGGGCTACATATGGGAAAACTATATGCGAGGGGGCTATATCTTGGAAAACTATATGTGAGGGGGCTATATCTGTGAAAACTATATGTGAGGGGGCTATATCTTGGAAAACTATATGTGAGGAGGCTATATCTTGGAAAACTATATGTGAGGGGTCTATATCTTGGAAAACTATATGTGTGGGGTCTATATCTGTGAAAACTATATGTGAGGGGGCTATATCTGTGAAAACTATATGTGAGGGGGCTATATCTGTGAAAACTATATGTGAGGGGGCTATATCTGTGAAAACTATATGTGAGGGGGCTATATCTGTGAAAACTATATGTGAGGGGGCTATATCTGGGAAAACTATATGTAAGGCGGTTGCATCTAGAAAAACTACAGCTTTTTTCCTGCATTGCTTTAGAAATGACCCACTGTGTATTAAGTCATCATATCTAGGTTTTCCTAAATGTTTCCCCAATCAAATTCCAAGTTCTAAATTCCGCCTACTTTTGTGTTGGCCCCACCTACATTTAAGTTGGCCCCGCCCACATGAGGCCACTTCAATAATTTTTTCCAGGGCCACTTTAAGTTCCCAATCCACCCCTGGACATGTCTACTGCTTGGTACAGACCCATCTCTAATTCTTTTCTGAAAGCTATCCTTCATTGTATGCCGCTGTATCTTTCTGCACAAAATTATAAATTAAACTTTTTTTTTTTATTTATCCACATGTTCCTGGCAATGGAACATTCCTGCTCCATGTATTTTGAATTTAGGATTGGGAAATCAGCATGATTGTTTAACAAACGTAAGGCTATCTGGAAGTGGTTGAATAATTTTGTCATGTAAACATGTCAAAATGGTAACAGATTGCAAATCCAAGATATGATTTAATTCCTGGTTAAATAGAGTTTACTGAATGGTTGAGTGCACAATCAAAATATTAGAAACCAAGTGGTCCATTATCCATACCCCAGTCCTGATGATATTGGGTTGGACTATATGTGTATAGTTACCAACTGCCCCTACTTTCCAAGAAACCGAGTTTTAAAGATTTGCTCCTGAAAAATGTTGACCCTGGAAATGTCTCTTTTCATCATTGACTAACTATCCAAAATGTATTTATGTAATTATTTGCATTTTAAATTCAATTATTACCATATTCTCCATGATAGATAAGATAGATAGATATATAGATAAATAGATAGATAGATAGATAGATGTGCCACTGATCAACAAAAGTATTAAAGAACATTTCCCGCCACTACCAAAGGAGGACCAGGCACAGCGTGTCAAGATGCTGGAAGCGGCCCTGGGGCAGTGAGAGAGAGGAAAGTTGTTGGAGGAGGATCCATGTTTAACATCAGAGTAGAGGTCCAGAAGAGGAGAGAGTTGAGGGCCAGTAATTGAGCAGGGAAGAGCCCTAAGAATGACCCCCAGAGAAGAGTGGGGACAGGCATCCAAGTGTGGAGACAGAATCAGTGTGTGTAGTGGGGTGAGACAAAGCCACTATATTAAAACTGTCAGTGACACCAAGAAAGGAGAATTACCCAGTTGATTGTGCATAGGAAAGAGCCTCTATATGCAAGTTTGTGAGTGATACATACCAGAGACTGAGTGACCATAAGTAGAGGAAGAGATTGTACATTATTGAAATTGGGATGTGTTTAACATCAACATGTTGTGAAAAATTAGACAGTATCCTAAGACTCTGATTGTGGGGAATGTTTTAACTACAGCTGGTCAGCATAGAGAGATTTGTGATTGCTTGACATTAGAGGGAGTCTACTGATTTGGGTGAAAGACCTGTAAGCTGGGAGGACTGCAATCAAGATAAAGTCTACTGCAAGTCTATTTCTTAGTAAAACATGGATACTGCTAAGAGACTTAGACAATGCATAATTTTCTACTGGTAATTAATTCAGGATTAACTTGTGGCCCCATTAGAGGATGGTAGTTAGGATAGTACACTACACCCAGTGCTAGGAGTTACATTTGTGCAGCATACTGGTCACGTAGCACATTTGTTAGAACCAGGGCACTGCTGTTGTATTGTTGTTGCAGCTACCACTAGAGTAGGTGGCACATACTAGCCTGGTAGATAGCTCTGGTGGTGAACTGTTGTGTGTTACCCTTTATTTAGGTGCCAATCTTGAGAGTTAGAGATGAAATTCCAGAGGAAACGATAACTATACGGTGAGCATCATTGTTTGGTTTTGTCTTTCTCTTTGTGGGACCCTCACAGTACATCGATGACTAGGATATTCTGGCGTGAAACTTCACTGTTCCGAATATCAGTATCAGACTAAATAGAGGTGACGGCAATAGGAGTAGAGTGCAGGGTCTCTACTTCTAGCTGTCACCTCTGACATCCCCTTCCTTGCACTCTGAATTGCTGCACTTCAGTAATTGCTGTGGTTCTCCCTTAGACCGAAGTGACGTGTGAAGAGCGATGCTGAGGATCCAGTACAAATGGTAGGTGGACTGATCATGAAGAACATAAGAACTTTCCTGCAGGCACCAAAGATACTCGCTACAGAGATATACACTAGAGGCATTTAAGCATAACCTAGGTTATTCAACAAGTGCATCAACAGGTGCCAGTGTTAACATTAGTGTTATATTTTTATATAGCTTGGTTAGCCATAGGAGTGTGGCATGGGTTTGGGGAGCATGTGTAATTGTGAAGTGTGTGCGTGTGATTGACACCCACACTTTCAGTTGCTATTGTATTGACCAAATTTAACATTGAAGTATTATATTAAGAGTCTATATTGGCTTAGAAATTTACATTGAAGACATTTATATACTTGCACTTATTGCATTGTTTATGTTTACTTGATGACCACAACCAAACTCTAATCTGTTTACCTCCTTTCTTCTTTACTCTGTAATAATTGTGTTGAGATGACTTTTACAGAACATTAGTTACATTGGTATCAGTAACTTATAAACATTTGAAGGCATTGTTTTAAAGAATAAGTATTCTGATTTTAAATATAACAATTTGATTTCAGCCAAAAGTTAAAATGTTTTCATATGTGTAATTACTATTTTTCTATGAATATTCGTCATTCAGGAAACAAGATTTGGGCACAATAAATGGAAATCAATTTAGAAGGAGAATGGATCCAATAAGGAATTCATAACATAGAAGCAGATTTCAATAACTTTATTTCCCCTAGGTGAAAGCAAAGTGATTGATGTGCATGCAAGCATTAATACAGTGATGGAAATGTAAGTAAGTGCACGTAAAGAGATTCATGTTTGTGATGTGTATTGAATTTTGGTCATTATAATGTGTTCTTCGTTGTATGCTGGCCAGATGGAGATGGATAATTCTCTAATCTATTATTACTTATAGCTAAATGATCAGACTCAGGTTTGATTTGCAGAGACATTTCACACTGTATTCTCACAGGGTAATCTTCTTTCATTGATTCTCCCACAAGTGCCTTCCCAAGTTAGATTTTTGTTTTCTGACCATGTCTTATTAATCCCATTTGATATGCCAGTGATTTGTTACTTTCTGAGATATAAATGCTTTAAAAATAACCTTTTACCCAGGGACCTGGTGACAGATACTTTGTAAATAATAATATAATAACCTGCCTTACTTTCAGATAAGGTCCATACTTAGATCCGCTCCTCATATGTTAATTGAAAGTTATAGAGTTACTGTGCCGAAATGGGATCCCACTGGACTGAGGACTTTTTATTCATCACCCGTTTCGCACAGTTTATTGTACTTTTAAATCCTTGGCCTAGTTTAAGTATACATCAGAGCATCGGTGTACTATGTGCAGGCACGGGCTGGCGAATCTCTGCCCGGGGGTGCACAGGCGGCCGCATCACATGACCGGCAATGCGGCCGCCTGTGCGCTTATTGATGACGCGGCCGCATCGCCTGTCATGTGATGCGGCCGCATCGCGTGTTTTGCGATGCAGCCGCAGATAAATATAAAAAAAAACGTGCAGTCACGGGGGGGGGGGGGGGCGGCCCGAACGGGGGTCAGACGGACCGATGCCCCCCAGCCCGCCCCTGATTATGTGTACTATTATTTCATGTTATTAGATATATTTTGCCCTTGCTATTACATGCAATATTGTATGATTTGGAAATATAAACACTCTGCCATATTGTGTGAAAAGATCAGGACAGCAGAATCCTAATATGCATGACAGGATGGAAAGTTGTATTAGCTAAAGTATTTGAGTAAGCTAAGGTAATTACCATTTGTCTTAAACATCCATTGTTATGAGGTGTGGCACAGATCTGGGCTGTTAGTAATCAGTGTCTGTTAATATATCTAGTTAATTATCTAGGTCAACAGTTAATCTAGGAGGTAATTAGGTTAGAACTTCCAGATCATGTGCAACTTGTCTCCACAGTATAATGGCTGAAATAGCATTGGAAAAAGTATCAATATAAATGTTATTGTATCAAAATGTATTACACACTCAGATTGTGGAGCGCTGCAGATACAATGTGTCAAATGTCTTAATGTTTCATGAAAGTGTGAAGTGTCATTCCCTGATGTAATATTGTAACCCTTTGTTAAGTGTATTCAGCCAAATAGCTAATTCAGTTTAGCCATTCCATTTTATAATCAAGGTAACAGAGGCAGTGGGCCTGATTCATTAAGGAAAGGAAAGCAAAAAAAATGAGTAACTTTGAACCTTGGTAAACCAGGTTGTATTGGAGGGGAGGTAAATTTTAAATGTGAGGACATATTTATAATTGGGGTAGAGCATTTCCTAGATTAACTTTTAATGTAAGTTATCAAGTATTTACGTCCTACATCAAAAAAACAGCCAGTATTTTCCTTATGAGCAAAATAATAAACTCATTTGCACCCCTTGCATCACAACATGGAGCATCTGTCTATTTCTATCATCAACTGAAATCTCAAAAGTGATGAATGGATAAATGTGGCAGAATGAAGAAATATAAACAAATATACTAGTTTATCAATTATACATTATAAAAACATCTACACATCAATTAAAACAAAATAGCATATCAATGAGGGTCACTGGAAATAAAGTTTAATAATAAATGAATGAACAATGCCCATATAACTTAATATTAAAATATAATCTCTTTTGAAAAGCTCCAAAAAAACATATAATTATACATCAGATGTGGTTAAATAAGAAAACAGGGAGGAGACACCAGTGGCCAGCTCGACACACTCACCATCAATTGAGAGTATAATGTCAATTATTGCACCAAGTGTATGTTCAAATAACCTGTATGACAGGTGAATATCAGACCAATTTATTCTCCCTTTACAATCAGCAATAGTTGATAATTAATATATGTACATGCGCTGTATTCAATCAATCAGTAACAAATTTAGAAAAACATAGTTTTCCCCAACTGTAGCACCTGACGCATTTCGTCACTATGTGACTTTTTCAAAGAAAGGCATGTTGAGCATGATGAATAAGACCCATAATGTAACAAAATTTTACTATTGAGACACTCAATAAAATTATTAAAATGAGAAAATTGTGCTTACCTGCCTTAGGTTCAATTAAGTGGCATTGCACATGGCTGTGCCTCTGTTCATCACTTCTGATTGGCAGTCATCAGCATTGGTTCTGTCTACCCCATCAAGCAAACAAGAGGAAGGAAATGAGGAAGTAAAGTCATGAAGTGGGATAAAATCTAAGATCAGGAGGGAGTAAGAAGACAATGGGTTGTGGTGTCAAATGGGAGAAGAAGGAAGCATAATATATGTCAGGGTTTCCCAAACCCAGTCCTCAGGGCTCCCTAACAGTGCAGGTTTTCCATATCTCCTTGCTGGAGCACAGGTGTATTTATTACTGACTGACACATTGTAACAGATCCCCAGGTGGTTCTAATTATGTCACATGTGATCCGGAAAACCTGCACTGTTGGGGAGCCCTGAGGACTGGGTTTGGGAAACCCTGATATATGGGAATAATAAATGGGATGGGGGAAAAAGGGAGACACACACACAAAGGTAGGGGAACAAAGGTACACACACATTGGAGAGGAAAAAGATACACACACATTGGACAAGAAAAAGGCACACACAAAGCAGGGGGCAGAGGTAAGCACAAAAGTAGAGGGACAGAGGCACATACATAAAGGATGACAGAAAGAGAGGCATACATTGGGACAAAGCAAATGGTACATGTACAAAATTGGATACAGAGAGTAACACAAAGGGGGGACAGAGGCGAGCACATAAAGGGGAAGATGGGAAATATGATGTGAATATATCAGGCAAGCAGTAGTGGGGCTGGAGGCACGCAAGCGCACAGCTAGAGGCTGTATAAATGGCCGCACGCTGCCTCTCTGACATCTAACATAAGTATGCATTGTTAGCAATTTTATTTTTATCAAACCACTGCCTGATTGAAGAGAAAATTATATATCGGCTCTGCTCTAAATAAGAATTTCACTTGTAGCTGCTAGAACTTTCATTATCTTAGTAGGTGGCATCAGAAGGGCTATATTCATGCAAATATTTCAAGGTCAGTAATGTAAGAACAACATTTTTCCAAATGAACAAAGATAAAACAGCTTACATGAAGACTAAATAATGTTGGAAATACGTTTAGAAGAGAAACTAGAATATTTAATATAAGTATAACTGACATTAGGTTTAAAGCATAGGCTTTAAAGAGTAAATATTATCAATAATAAAGCTAATAGGTGTCCAATACAAATGTCTGTAGTTTTGCTTTCTTATTTTATCCTAGAAATAAATTTTGTAGGAGATGTCTGTGCAATCCTAGTGGGGGGATGGTAGCCTACAGTCACATCACAACTCTTTTGTGCAATGATTATGGCAGAACACTACCTCTCCCATCATGCATTTCAAGCATCACAGAAACATTAAACATTATCAAACTCTTCCCTGTGACATGATCACCAAGCTGCTTGTAGCCCATATGAACTAGCTGGCATTTAAATTCTGCACGTGAAACCATTCTTACTGATATTTAAAATGTAATTGAGTATTTTTTTCTGAGAACTGGGAGCTTGAGGCATATTTAATGCAATTATGCGCATGTGCAAGAGCAGCATCACTGATCCCAGTGAGGAGGATTGGTTATAGGCCTTAGCAGGAACAATCCCACCTATTTTTGTTTTGGCCCCACCCACCATTTATTTGGTTCCGCCCACATGAGGCCACTACAAGAATTTTTTCCAGGGCCACTTTAAGTTCCCAATCCCCCCCTTCGTGTAACCCTTATTCAGATTGGCTGCAACATGACCACCAGACTCAATCTTTTAGTCAACAGATGGACTCTTTCTTGTGCTGTATAAATTCATATACAAATGAGACTGTGGGGATTAGAGTTGGAGGTGGAGTGCATTTGACTGGAATGTAAAACAGTAGAACATCAACAGTGCAGCTGATATGTACAGCAAAAAAATCACAAGGAAATGTGTGGAGATTTATGTTGTTAAAAAAAATCTAACAACTCTGCATTGGAAAAGTTTTAGGCCTCTCAAAGACAAATAGAACTCCAAGTTTGCTTCATAAATATTTGACTTTACTTTTCTTGACTCTTAAAGCCACCATTTAAAAAATACACTCACCTACCAACATAGTTTTGTTAAGAAACCATTCATTACCTGCTGCACTATGCTTAGTAACAGTATATGACACTCGTAGAGCATGACTACATGGTTATTTTGTAGGCTAAAATTTCAACAAAATCTTTTCACATCCAAGAGTTGCTCCTTACTCTAATCATTATGGCTCAAATTATAGAGTTACAAAATACAGTCAGAGTCTGAGCCATTAAGTATCTGCCAGTTTTGTGCGTATGGTTTGCAAAAATCACATTACCCATGCTCGAAACTGGATGATACACAACAGAACGCAGCCACGTCCAAGTCAGCGTCAAGCGCAAATTACACTTACTAGAGCCTACAATTTAGGGGAATGAACAGGGTGGGGAATAGGTGGATTTACCACGGCAATTTACAGAAACGGCGTTTCCATGCAGTCACATACAAGTCAACTCAGGCGTGCACAGAAGTATGGAGGTTTTCTGCCTTATCAACTGGTGGGCTAGTTTAAGTTCTGAATACTAGTGCTGACAGGTGAGTATGTATGCAAAAACATAGCCAATCAGGAACAACTGTAAAAATGTATTTTATGTACAGTAGGCATTAAGGTCAGCTTAATAAATGTTTTTCCAAGGGGAAAAATGTTTAAAAAAAAACAATTTTTTAAAAAATTTCCATTTATAATCAATGCACCCTGGAAACCCCAGCTTCCTGCTGGCACGGCTCAATGTGACTGCTTAATCCTGCCTTACTACGAATGCAGGCAGCTGCAGTCCACCCCAGGTATCACCCCATTTTCGGCAGTCACACACATGGCAAAAGACCTAAAGGTTTTAATAGGGGAGTGGAGAGCAGTGGGGAAGGATAGCTCTAGGTACTGACAGTTCAGGAGGAACCGTAATCCATAGCCAACGTCTCAAATTTCTCCCATCCTCCTGGGTACCAATCCTTAGATTAATGGTCTTTTAAAGTAGAGTTACGATTGTATGCATTACAATTATCTTATCATACATTGACTAAGTATGTATTATGTTTTCTCTAAGATGTTATTTACTATTTATTTCAGTTGATATATTATGTTTGGGTTAATCCCATTCAATTATACCTTATGTTTGTTAGTTCTCTAGCCAAAAAACAAATCCTCAAGAGTCATGTGCAAGAGTTAGCATCTGTGGGTGGAGAAATAAAATCAGCAGCTCCGTGCAGCTGTCAAAGACACCTGTGTATTTCTGGCACCAAAGCAACATTGGAGTGCCAAAATAAAGTTAATGTGTGACTTTGAAAGGCTGTGTTGTCTGTTCCACTTTTCTATCCATCCATAAAAAATGTGACCTCAGGTGACTGGCAATGGAAAATCTCTGCTGTCTAGCAGCCTGCATATAGGCAGGGGGTTAATCACCTTCACTGCCATTCACAATTAGCTGGTATGTGTTATACAGTCAGCAATTCCTTTAGCTTTCAAAGACGACCGTTTAAATGGACCTGTGTAATGGCCGACTGATTGCTCCCTTCTGAAACAAAATTTAAAATCATCTGAACATTTTGATTAATGTTATTACCAGCATATATTAAAGAAGACATTAAAAAGACAGGGGAAATGTTTATTTTCTTGATTTAAATTAAATATGCTATAAAATTGCAAATGTATAATTTTATTTAGTGCTACTGTACTGAATATTCATTCACTCGTTCTGTAAACTGCACTGGATGAGAGTGGATTTTTTTGCCAGTAAAATTACAAATAAAGTAGAAATAAGCAAAATGTGTGAGAAAGTTTGTGCTTTTCTAGTTTGGTTTAGATTGCTGGTGAGACAATGTTTGTGTTACACTTTTCTATGGAATGGCCATTATGTGCTTTAATTTTTAAATACACATTTTACGGTATTTAAAATTTATAAATAGAGCTGGTTTGACAGCGGCCAATTTATTCTACTGGGTTGTGTGAAAGAGAATGCAGAATGATGCAAATGCTATAGCAGTTTTGAAAATTTTGTTCAAATTTAAGGCGATACCTTTAAAAGTTTTCTATAGAGTAAATCATGTCAAGCATTCCAAGTACTAAAGTCTCATTGTCTGGCCTTCAAGCCTTAAAAGCTGGGCCTCATTTAGAGCTGAACTTAAGTCCATTTACAGCAAGTATAAATGCGGTGGTAATCGTTAAAACGATTACCACAATTCCGACAGCGAGGACACCAACAAATAAAAACCAAATTTAGGAAAAAACGATTTCAGTCTAAATAGACTTACCTGAAAACCAACACTGCACATCTCCGATGCACTAGCATGCTGACCGCAACTTCTTCTGAATGAAGAGCTCTCCGGCACTACTGTTTGACGTCACTGCGACTTCTATTGATGTTAATTTAAATGTTAGGACCCTGCAGGTTAAACACTTAACCCGACATTCACAATCTCAGATACATTTCCTGGACATGACCCTATACAATAAAAACAATACTATACAAATAATAGTCTATCATAAACCTACAGGCCGCCTAGCATATCTGAGATGAAACAGCTTTCACCCAGGACACATAAAGAAGTTCATCATTTACAGCCAAGCTCTGAGATACATTTGGATTTGTTCAGACAGTGAAGACAGGAAACAACACCCGCTATCACTGAGGAGTACATTCTTAGAACAAGGATACCATCCAATAGTTAGAGATGAACAGATACACAAAGCCACAAGGATTCCAAGGAGTAGCCTCCTGGATTACAAACAGAAGGAGGTTAATAGCAGGGTGCCCCTAGTGGTCACTTACAATCCCCACATGAACATCTTGGGGAAAATTGCTGCTGACCTTCAACCCATATTTCAGAAAGACAATAGACTGAAGGAGATATTCCCAGATTTACCTCTCCTTTCATGCAAACAGCCTCCAAATTTAAGAAATCTCCTCATTAGAAGTGCCCTCTCATCACCATCAGGGACTGGCACCTTCCCTTGCAAAAACAAAAAATGCAAAACATGCACCCATTTCCTACCAACAAACAAAGTCCACATACCCAACACACAATAGGACTATAAAATAACTAACACATTCTCATGTACATCCTCCAATGTGATGTACATGATACAGTGTACAAGGTGTCCTGAGGGAATATACATTGGAGAGACCAAGCAGAAACTGCAATCCAGGATGAATCTACACAGACACAATAAGGAAGTCTCTGGACACCCCCGTGGGTAAACACTTCTCTGGACCAGGACACAGCATGACAGATTTAAAAGTCTTAATACAAAAAGGTCTTTTTAAAAATGACAGGAAGAGAAAAATATGGGAATTCAAACTGATAGGAACATCCCAGTCATTAACTCAAGGGCTCAATCTATCACCTAGATTTATGACCCACTACATGGACACACTTCACACCCCACAGCAGAGCAACTCCAGATCTCTGAAGTTTTAGGACTTTTACTCTTCCATCCGTAATGAAAAACTTTGTTTTATTACTTTAGCTTATCTTAATGATGTATCTCACCCCCCTTGTATAAATTTCTTGATGTAACAGCTATTAAATGTTGTGCCTTTTCTTCACTCATTCCTTTGTAAACTTGCCTGCTGAAGGGGCCTCTGTGCTCTGAAAGTTAGCAAATATAGTACATTTCTTTGGGGATTAGCCAATAGAGGCATCACTCCTAAAATACTTTTGTCTTTTTTGACACAAAAGTATTTAACATTACATAGATATTTCTGGCTAACACAGTACTTTAAAAATAATAATAAAAAAAAAATATTTTTGCTACACATTTTAATATATTTGTGTGATACCCTGCTGATGCAGAGTCTCACTCACCTATCATACAGACTGTCAGTTCCTGGGTGGAGGTGATGGCGGCCATCTTTAAGATGCCCATATGTAGATCTGTAAATAAATGTATCAAGCTGAGAGCTTTCTGGCAGGTTTAAAAAGTGGAGATGTTGCCTATAGCAACCAATTAGATTCTAGCTATCATTTTGTAGCATGTACTAAATAAATGATAACTAGAACTTGATTGGTTTTTTAAACCCACTGGAAAAATCTCAGCTTGATACATTTACCCCCTGGTGTCCATTTTGTGGATGAGTCTTTATAGTATCAAGATTTCCCAGAATGCACTGGGAAAGACAAAAATGGTTGGAGAAGAGAGACGAGAGATCTCTGAGGGAGTGTGTGAGAAAAGTATAGAGAAAAGAAAGACTGCAGGTGCTGTATGCCGACAAAAGACAGTCTAACAAGTGTTAGAGACAGAATAGAAAGCAACAAGTTGGAAACAGAGTCATCTTAGTAAAAAGAACTCACTGGTGTCTGACACCCACAAGTTTCTACAAAGCCATTGTGATTGATGCTTAAGAGGGGAAGATCTACTGCTCCCAGGACAGTCTGCAGTGGTGAGAAGCAAAACACCTGTTTATATTTTTTATTCACCTATTAGCACTTCACCTCAACTGTGACCAGCCCTTATTCTACATGGTATAGACATACCAGAGAACAAGTAAGGACACTGTATAAAGCAAGTCCCAAGTGTGCACCATATGCATCTTTACTCACAGCACTGTAACATCCATATCTGTGTAAAGAAATTGGAAGAGACCAACAATTTCTATCCTATACTTCCTAGACAGCAAGGGCACCAACATGCACATTAAACAGTTAAGATAACCCAGGTTATATATATATATATATTTAGCAATAGATTTGTGTGTAACATTGCAACAGGAACTCTGATTAACGACTCAGCATTAATGCCCAAGTAATACATTTCCAGCGAGTTACTGGCAAACCAAGTTTAAAAACTGTGTTCAGAGGTGTATATTTATTCTGCTGCCAAACAGATAATTGTTTGCACTGTTTAGAGTTATTTCTATGTTTATATGTAAGCTAAACAGAGTGTTTTATTCCGTATTGGTACTATATTGTAAAAGACATTGCTTACATATAAAATATTTATCATTGCATATTAAGGCTGACTGAATTTGTCTCTCCGGTTTACAGCTATAGACAGACTTAAGAAAACCAGAAAACATTCAGCCTCTAACCTTTGTGTAACTTATCTATTATAATCTCTATATGGGGAAGACCCTTGCCTCTCTGCTGTAGCCATGTTACACAAGGAACCATCTGACCTGTGCTATCCATTATACACTGAACATCTCATCTACATCAGGGTACCACATATGGGAATCATATATGATTAGCCAATGCTCCAGTAAAGGCGGATTTGTGTTTTTACAAAAATGGTTAATTGTCATCTGACACTATGCTTCAGCTACTCAGAAAAATGTGTTATGGATCACACCATCTTATACAAATATAACAAGTGTTAACGTGACTGCCAAGTCGTAATGATGTTAACGAGTAATGCCATTCCCAAGCTACTCTTTTCCATTGTAATACTCTAATGTAACTGTATAAATAAGCACTACTGTTTTACATATAGAATCAGTAACAGCTATTTGGGGAGCAATCACTGCAAATTGAAAATCATTTATTCACAAAATCTAATTCCTCATTAAAAATAAATAAATGAAACTGACAGCATCATACCCCCTAAAGGAATAACCAGCACTATAGCTTATAGCCTGGGCTGGTTACAAGGCTATGCTGGTCACACTGTAACAGATAGACCTGTAGGGGTGTGTCGACATGTCATAACATTAGTCAAACCGAGTCTAACCAGTATTGGGTGAATTTCATAGAGAGATCAGCAATAACCTTAGGGAAAACCATTCCACAGTGAATAGCACTTGGGTTATTCCCATGGATCCTGGTGGCTGTAGGGGTTGGAAGTTAAATTAATAAAATTATTAGTTTTTGTATGGAACTAAACATCTCTGTAAGCCTTGCCAGTTATAAACTGATTGGGTATGCAGCCACAAGTGTCAACACACCTATAGCTGTCAGTGACTACCAGGGCATACTGGTGCTTGGAGAACTACATTCTAGGGACACTTGCACACTTTAAATATGCACCCTTTGCATTGCATTATGATTTGTCTAGGAATAAATTTTCACCCTTCAGATGTATTTATTTCTATTTAAATAAGGTCAAAAGTGATTCTCACTTTCAAATAGTAGTTGCCCATCGACCCTAATAGCCAGGGACAGTCATAAATGGACATGTATTCAACTCCAATGATTGCATATTTTATATTTGTAGTTATTAACTAAAAAGATCAAGAGATATCTTTTATTTCACATATAAATATTTATATTACACAGTTATGTTTATTTAGATACTGTGATGGTAACAAGCTAGATGCCACTAGTCAGCCACCTGATCAGGTTTTTGAGTACAGGATCCTCCCCCAAAAGATAAAAAGGGTGTGTGACCACACATGTGTGTGGCCCAGAATAGAGGCCAGTGAGACTGGTCTAAGAAGATAGATGAGTGAAAGTTTGTTGCCCAGTACAGACCTGCAGAAGGCATGGGAGCTGGGAGAGCTCAGAGAAGAAGAGAAGAATTTAGGATTGGACTTACTGTGGTCTACATATGTTTGCAGAGAGACAGTAAAGAGAGAGAAAATAGTCCAGAGAGAAGCTGCAAAGCAGATTAGCTGCACCTGTGTTAGCAAAGGCTGAAGAAATGAGTCAGCACTCCCTATGGGGGCTAGGGTTATTATTGGAAGTTTACTTTTTTGCACAAGAATGAAAAGCAGGATTCGATAGGGGGACCTAGCTCTCTGGCACTATCTCTCACCTTGATGTCTGTCAGAAAGGCAGTGGGATTGAGTGAACTCTAAAGAAACAAGAGCAAAAAGTCTCTTCTCGAACTGAATGGAGTTGATAAAAATCTGTAACCAGAGTCAAGGTCTTAATCTGAGCATCCAAGTGGACACCATAATCACAATGCTATGTAGGCACTAATTACATAAGTGCTAATAAATGGATTTCTCTTATTCCTCAATTAATTATTTCAACTAACTTTTTTACATCAGAATGTGCTTGCTTCAAAACAGAAAAGGTGTATTCCTGCTGACAAAATGATATTTTCATTTCTCATAAATCAAGCCTTAGTTACTCATTACTGACTATTCTGACTAGTTGGATTAATTGACTTTTAGGAATTGAAGTCTGATATATTAATTTATTACAATGAATAAGTGGATCATAGAAAATACATACAGCAACCTTTATTCTTGATTTGAGATCTCATTATTATTTTCACAGCTGCCAAAAATCCAGGGCATACTCAGGATTCAGTATCCATTCAGAATGACATCGCCTCTAATGGGCATGATTTAGGCAGATTGGAGTGTGACCTAATTTGTCCTGATTTTCCTTTCTTTAATGTTGGCAGTTAAGCGTTCATCAATCTTAGCGTTTCCTATTTTTTATTTTTTGTGCTGTGATCTTTGGTTAAGTGACATTTTAGCTTTAAATGCACCAATAATGAAACATAAACTTTTATCAAAGATTATTCTTAGGGACGTATTTAATTGTCGGCGGAAACGCCGAAAATCCTGTGGTCTGCGCACTATTACCATTATTGCGGTAATAGTGCACGGAAAGAACGTTAATACGGTAATTTTCTTGCTGGATTTCAGCTCGCAGCTCCCTGAGCTGCGAGCTGAAATCCAGCTAACTACTACCGCAATAACGGTAGTAGTTTTAACGCAGCGGGATTTCCACACAATTGAATATGCCCCTAAAAGTAAAATCAAGTAGAAACATCTCACATGTTCGATATTCATTTGGTCCAAAACATAATCCAATCTATTTTGTTTTTACTATTTGTAAAAGCAGTGAAGGGCCAACATTATAAATTTATAGCAACACTTGCACAATACTTTAATCACATAATTTAAATAAGTAAATTGTAATATTCCAACATTATTAAACATATAAAAGAAATATTTAATGATATAAATGCTAGTAAACAATATATTTTACTGCACTCTTGATCTAATCCACATGCTTTATCATTTACTTGTGTTCAATCAATTTTAAATAATGTACACATTAGAAGAAAATAGACACATATTTATTTGAATACAGCTTAGAACAAAGCAATATTCCTTTTAATCAAGGTAGCTCATGTGGAGCAATTTGGAAAGAATTATGCCAAATTGCTTAATACATGATCATTAGTTCACAGGATTTCAAATTCAACACATTAATTTAGTAATTTTCAGCAGTTTATAGAGTTTGTAGTGTAAATATAGTTAATTATACCTCACATTGCCTATGTCAATGTAGATGGTAAAAATAGCAAAAGCGTAAAGCTTTTAATAAACATTTACAGTTTAATGGCTACTTGAAAAACAGGAAAAATTACAGTGCAAGACACTGAGGCCCTTCATAAGGCAAAAGTCTGTGGCACAGTCTTTCCTAGATATGTGCAGATTATGGGATTATTGTCATTATTGAATATAAATGGCTTTCAAAGAGTGCAGGGTTTAATGGTAACTTCAGTGAGGACCCCTGCAAAGGAGTTATAGTTTTCCCTGTGAGAAACCTCCCAGTTGTGACTCCCAGGATATATCTGGCTAGAAGAACAAATGGTAGATAAAGAACAGAACAGAAGAACACATGGTAGATAAAGGCCAAAGTCTGAACTAGCAGCAAAGACAGAAGATCAGAAAAAGTCCAAGATCACAGGACATGCTATACAGGTTCATAAATGAATAGCAAATCCAAGGGTTAGGCTCACAAGCAAGCAAACATGGTCACCAGGGTTGAAACATGGAAATACAGTAAAATAGCAATGAAGCTCAGATAATTACAGGTACAGGACACATTTCTCAGGTACTAGTCAGGGCGGAGTTAATGAAATAGATGATATATTGACACCATGGAAATGTTCCTGAAGTGTGCCTAATCTTAATGTGGATCACTATGTCCACACTGTCTTCTGGATATATGCCGTACTGTGTCCACTCTCCACCAGGGGCGGATCTAGAAAAATGCTGTACCCGGGGAGAGATAGGGGGGAGCGATTTAGGCCCCGCCCCTTTCTAACATCTTCGGCTGCTGACGGCTGCACACTATGTGCAGGTCCGTCCAGCCGTGACAGGCAGGGACAGTGTGCTGCCTGGCTGCTCTGATTGTGTTTTAAACACAGTCAGAGCAGCCGGGCAGCACACTGTCCCTGCCTGTCACGGCTGGACGGACCTGCACATACTGTGCAGCCGTCGGCAGCAAGTGTCTGCTAGGGGGGGCGCCACTGCTCTCCACAAGCTGTGCCTCCACCAATGGTCAAAACCGGGACTTATAATAAATTATACAATTACTGCTTACACTGGGACCGTTGGTAGTGCTGGCCCCAGAACCTGAAATAATATGAACCTGGAATGTCCTATGTGATCCAGCATGTCACAACAGGGTCACACAGATGTCATGTTCTTTTTCAGTTTCTCATAGTGAAGTAATATCTACATCATTGAAATAGTCTAAAGAAGTATCTGATTGGTTGATAGATGGGAAATGGATCTTCTAAATGAAGATTTAAATTAATAATATCTCTAATATTTTAACTATTATTTGAATAATATAACAATTTCCTAATGAGTGTTATGATTTTTATAATATTTATTAAATACCAGCAAGTCGAGTAAATCATTACAAGTTTCAACCAACTTTACTAGAAACACAGCAAAAGTATATATACCACTTCAAAAATGTATAAATAAATAAAAAACACTGTTTCACATATTTAAATCTGTTAAAAGAACAGAATTAATCCACTATTTATTTTAAAAGGGATTCACATTAAATGCCTCATTACATTCCTGTAGCTGATTATAATTATTTTCATGAATCCAAAATATTCCACTTCTTATTAAATTAAATTTGCGCTCTCTTCCCTGTACATCAGGCTTTATAACTTCAATGTTTGTGCACCCTAACAAAGATAAATCACAATCATGTAATTTGTAAAAATGCTTAAGCAACTGTGTAAGGTGCTTATTCTCTAATTTATTCTTGGTGATAATTTTAATACAGCTGATGTGCTGCAGTAATATCACTCAAAGTTTTCTAATCACTTTTTTCCAATATATTTTTGACAACAGGAGGACATCAACATTTATACAACATTTATTAAAATATTTTATTTAGAATTGTTCTTTAGTAATATGAGAGGAAAAAGTTTGTCATAGTGGGTAATAAACTTGGACAAATAAATTGTTTTAAATTAGAGTCTTTGGTATATAAGGGGGATCATCCAGTGAATGAATATTTTCATTTTTACTGCGTTAAAATAAGCTTTAAGCTTCTGAGCTAAGCATAACATGTGTCTCATGTTATGCTTTGAAGAATTCTTGTGTTAGGTGGATTCTGATTGGATCCTGAAGTCCCAGGACTAGGTTTGCAAATGGCATCTTGTTTCTGGTTAGAATGAGTCTGGGTTGCTTTCATCTCAAATTACTGCTTAATTTGTCTTAAACACTTTTAAAAAGAATAATAAACAGTGATTATACCTCCATGCACATGGTCAAATGCTTTTAAAGGGGCGTATTCAATTAGTCTCGAGTGGGCATTACCACTCCTATTTAACGCTTTTTAGTGTTTGCATAGAGTCCTCTCAATTCAATTTCTATTTTTGTATGCGCTAAAAATGGAAATAAAATATGTAACGCAAATACTCATCAAGCCCGTAGAACAAGTGCAGGCAGGCTATTCAATTGTAATTATTCACGTTACCGCATGTACACTAAAATCACGATTTGGCATTTTTTCGATCGCACCATTGAAGATGGTGGAAAAGCGTTAAGGTATCCTGAAATTGTCAAACTTATTTTAAGAGGGAGCGTTTTTTATAAATATATGTATATATATATAGTAAAATTTTCACAAATGATTATTGTGTATTAAAATAAACTTTAATCCCTATTAATTTATATGTATGTCAAATGACTGTAAGATACATCCCCTTGGGAAAAAAATCAAATGGTATAGTCCAGTAAGTGTAAAATTAAACATTAGTTACATTTCTCAGTCAACCGCCATGAGAGAAGAAGACTGTCATTGGAGAGCTGCAGACTGTGGAAAACGTTGAGAACTTGTGGATTTGTATTTCTTATATTACAATTTTATTAATATATTGAATAGTTTGATAAATATCTTGATCTAGTTAATTAATATTTTTCAAACTTGTTTTTTACAATTAACATTTAACCCCTTTGAGGGAAGGTTTTACACTTTTCTAAGTCTTTTTTACAGTACGATGGTATGGCTTGGTTAAGTGTTGAAGGAAGCCCAATCTGGGCAGAGCAAGTTATTTAAAGACATACATCCGCCACTTGTCCTACCTTGAACATTTAACCCCTTTGAGGGAAAGTTTCATGTTAACTATATACAATAGAATAATGTTTTAAAGAAAAAGTAACAGAGTTTTATTAATTAACAATTTTTTTTTTGCAAAACTTTGTTCTCTATCATCACTTGATTATTGCAAATACATATTAATTCTCTTTTCTGTGGTCTTTGCTTTTCTTGATTTTGGTGTAGTTTGCATAGTAATTTATATATCTTTTTCAGTAATCTGTGAATCCAAAAAGGAATTTTTTTTAATTATAATAATAATGCTTTTTTTCAAGCAATTACATCCTCATATGAACATTATCATCAATGACGATCCATCCTCATTTAAATTTTCTGCAGTATTCTGTCTTGTATTTTAAAAATTAATGATATTTATGTAACTATTATGAACTTTTTTTAACATCAATAGCATTAAGAGTGAACATATTTTACAATGATTGATACTATTGTAAAACAAAAATGTTTTTGAAAAATTTAATTTTTTAATAAATTTATATATAAAAACATACCCTGATTAATAAATAGTCAATCAGGAATCTTGTCTTCTGTTCTTCTTTGTAAACAGAAGACACCATTCTTGATTGACAGAGACCTTGATATACTTTTGAACTCTTTGGTCTAAGGGATACAAAAATTTGAAAAGGTGATTATATCATACCTAATTTGATTGAATCAAACATAATCATAAATGAAATATAATAGTAAATATTACAATTACCCTTGTCAATTAGTCTTTATCAATTTTTCAGGATTACTTTCATGTCTTAACTCTATTAACAACAACTTTGTGTATTCTTAACTAGAAATGTAAAGAAAATGTTTTATATATACATATATATATATATATATATATATACACATGCATACATACATATATATAAAAATGTATTTGCCCTTTAAAAATAAGAAAATAAATACCTTTTTTTAAATGTAATGTGCATTGTGATCATATACATTTTATTTTAATATTATTTAAACATTACAAACTTGTTTAACTTTTATCTCTATATGTCTCTTTACATATATAGAGATATTCTTTATTTCTGGAAAAAAAATACAAAAATAAAAACATTACAACTATATAAAAATGAAATTATTTTTATTAAAAAGGTTATTTCAAAAGTTGTTTTTTTTTTAAAATTTGTATCGACAATTATTTAATATTTATAATGACCATCATTTGGTTAGTCAACTTACTTGAATTATCTTGTAAACATTTTAAAGTGTAAAACAGCCCAAAATTTTTATTTTAAAAGTTTAATAGAAATTAACTTACATTTGGAGTTGATTGCATCAGTGGATCCTCAGATGAAGATGATGAAGGAATTCTTCTTCTTGCAGATTGCAAATCTTTAGGGCTTGGCCTTGCAGACCTCACTGGTATCTCTGGAGTCCTGGAGCTGGTTACTGGCATAGCACTTTGAAATTGTTGTCCTGTTTGGGGGATGGTACCTGATTCAACTCTGGAAAGTTTAGAGAAAGATTTTCAAACTGCCTTCTTGATCTCAATTTTTCATTTAAACTTTGCAGATTTGTGACAATCAGGATATTGGCGGCTGCAGTCTGTTGCTGGTTATGAGAAATTAGTTCAAGAGTATTTGAAATTTGTCCAATACTCATTTCTGTTCTCTCTTGGGAGGCTATGATTCCAGAAAGAATTGTGGCAATGTCTCTATTGGTGTTCATCTGTAATTGCCTCTGTTCTCTCATTTCCTCTGTCTGTCCAACAATGACGTCTCTGATCCCCCTCATGTTCTCTCCCACTGTTCTCCTAAATGGTGGTAGTCTCTTCACCGATGTTGATCAATCCGACGCTGAAGACACCTACAAAAGAAAAACGATTTGAGAAGAAAACCACAAGAATGTACACAGACTTACCTGATCAGCGACTGTCCACATATCCAATCCTAGCAAAACACTGACAGGAGCCTCTTCCGAATGCACAGGTGTCTGGCAGTAGTGTCTGAAGCCAGTGCACTCTCAATGAACTTTTATTTAAAGTGGCAATGTCGGGAACACGTAGGTTACCAATTAAGAGAGGGGCCCCAACATATATATATATATATATATATATATATATATATATATATATATATATATATGTAGACTGGTGGGATTCTTCAGATTCTGGGTCAATAAAAGATATTACATTTGTATTTAACAGAATTTACCTTTTAGCTTTCAAACATAGTTCAAAGGAGGACTATAAAGTCAATGAAAAAGTATTACATAAAAAATTAGATAGGTTGGAATCAGACGTTGTAGGGAGAAAAGAGAGGAAATATCAGAGAGATAAAAGAGATTATGATAGTAATCAGGTCTATCGTTGGGCTAAACAGCAGAATCAGGAAGAGCCCACTAAGAGACTAGTCAGATGGATTTGAGTAAATCTAGATCCAATTTTAGAAGAAGAAATGACTGGGTTTCTATACCATGAAAACCCCGTGGTCCACGTTTCAATAGGAGACTACCCCAGCACCTGGATTTTAGGAATAGATATTTCCCATTACAGAGGGAGAGGGGGAGTTGTGCTATCGCTGTCCAGGATCCGTGTGTCAGTTTGGGCTTACTGGCCAGATTTGCCCCACCTGTGGATCATCATCGCACGAGGAAAGGACAGATAAGCTGTTTTTCCCTTCATTTCATGTACGAGCATATTGTATCTAAGTTGCTGTGTGAGGCTTTTGCCTCTTTTTAATAAAGGTGTTTTATATATATCCATATCTGATGGTATTACACTATTGTGGCTATTTTTTGAGTTCTAGCCACCCGGAGTTGCATTTCCGATAACATCATTAGGAGGAGTATCTATCTGAGTCATCATTTGGTGTTCCAGTAGTCCACCATAGACGGTACCTAGAGAAGATCTTCCAGCGTATTTATTAAGCTGTCATTATTTGGATCTCTGGTACGGGAATTTGCACACATGTGGAAATTATTCATTGTGTTTTACATTTAATGCACTATGTTTGACGCCCCTTCTTTTTTGTGTTTTGGTTAATAGGGTGACATCTGCAGATAGGTGTCGAATGTTGGGAGCTGCCATCTTGTATATGGCATTCACTTTTCACTGAATGACGGGCGTGACATCACGCCCGGCATTCAGTGAGAAGCGAGGAAGGAGGAGGATGCTGGGTCCCGGGCGCTGCCGGATTGGTAAGTAGTTTTTTTGGGGTTTTTTTCTTTTTCCTTCCTCTTCTTCTTACTGTCCACAGCACCCCCTGTGACAGTGCCGCGGCACCCCTGGGAGCCGCGGTGCACAGTTTGGGAACCTAGGCACTATACACAATAAACTTTCAGGGAAGGTGCCTGATATTGGAAAGATGGAGCCACAACTAGTACTGCTTCCTGAAGAAGAAGCCGGACTAGAAACCTGGCTTTAAAGAAAGCCATACTTGGATTTCCAATGCACCTAGATGAAATAAAAAATGCAGTACAAGAAAGTTTAAAAGGTGTGAATTGAGAAAATCCACTTACTGATGAACGCCCAGATGATACATGGTTGTAATTATTTTTAAAAATAACTGCTGTTGCAAGGAGAAATATGGAAATAATCTCTCCTGAAACAATCTGAAAAGGCTTTAAGCTGTGTGGACTGTTTCCATTCGACATTTAAGCAGTTGACTTATCAAAGTGCATCTCACAAAGACTGTGAACTATTTGAAGATAAGGATGTATCAGAGCTGTCTAGGCATTTTCCTTGTTTAGATTATGAGCCCTTCACATCTTTTACAGTTTAACATTTTTAGAAGCAACAGTGATGTATCAGTTTCTATTGAGATTCTAGGCTTGTACCATGTTTGGCTAAAGTGCAAGCAGGAAGAACAAACTGAGAAGGTCGGACAACAGTCCGTAAAAAAAAACAGGATCCTCAAACAATTAGGTCAACTGCTAATAGTACTCTCAGCCACAATGCTGTTGAGAATGGCAGTCAAGACATTGTAGCAGGGCGGCAAAACATGGAAAGCAATTTGCCAAAAGTAATCATCCAAACATCAAAAATAAAAGGATACGCCCACAGCAAATAAAATACCAGAGAGTGTATGGAATGACCACCTGCGTTGGCCTAGGCAAGACAAACCAAAAAAATCTGCATAAAAATAAGCATTCACTATTTGCCATTACAACTGCAAAATGGAAATCTTATCTATGATTTGCAAGCACAGGAAAAACAAAAAAACATGAAAAAATGAAAGCAAGAACAAGCAAATAAAAAGCATATTGAGATTGCTGTGAAGAAATCGGAAACTAGAATAAAAGAGCAGGCAAAACTATGTCAAAGGCAAGCTCAAAAATCCAAGAGAAGAAACATATAACTGTTGAGCCTGAAATTTCAACTTACTCTGATGAATTATCACTAGATTATTTAAGTGGTTACACTGAGAATTTAAGTGAGAACTGTAGTGAAGAGAATATAGATGGAGGCCTAGATATGGTTAAAACTTTATATTTTAACGACTATGGGCCTGATTCATTAAGGATCTTAACTTAAGAAACTTCTTATTTCAGTCTCCTGAACAAAACCATGTTACAATGCAAGGGGAGCAAATTAGTATTCTGTTTTGCACATAAAATATCAACTTTAAATTTCACTGTACAAATAAGCTATCAAGTATTTGTGTGCTATTTGAAAAAACAGTCAGTATTTAACTTATGTGCAAAACAGAATACTAATTTGCATCCCTTGCATTGTAACATGGTTTTGTCCAGGGGACTTAAATAAGAAAGCACTAATAGCATGTTGGGTCCGACTTCTTGGAAATGGCCTGTGAAAGACAACCGGACATGGCACCAATAGAACATGGTGAAAGAAAAAATATTCGCTCAACCATTCTCTTAAGCAAGAGAATTCCCTTAACTGTTAATTCACTGGATGATTCACACTACTACTATTTTTGGGTGACTAGGTAAAATAATAATAACGGTTCCGTTTGTAATATATCACAATTTTTCAGTAAACATTTTTAAATGATCCTAGATTGAGAATTAAAGTGTGTGGTAAACAGTGGATATTGTTTATTTTGGACATTTGTTTCTTACTTTAATTGAACAGGTCAGACTTATCAACTTGATCGGCCCTAGTCATAAATAAGTCAGGTATTCATGTACATACCTATAGAGCAGTGCTTGAAAACCAAGGACATGTGTGAAAAGCAAGGTAAGCAGAAACAGGGCCAAATTTCACAAGAGTCAAAGAGTCATAAAGAAAATTTTATAGAGAGTACTTTTAATCTGATGTGTCAAGTGGAAAGTTAGAAATTATCACCAGGTTTTAATTGACAAATAGATCATAGATGCCTATCTGTCATTTTTTTTTTTTTTTTACGAGAAGTTGCTTTGCCTGTGTCCTCACACAATATATGTTGTAATTACAAAGAGTGCTCCTTACACCAGACACCAGTCCAAACTTCTCTAATGCCAGTTCCAAAGCCAATAGTTCTTTCAATCAAGTAATTATTTTTGATAGGAAGACATTTTTTTTGTGTAAGAATCCACAAGGTTGGTCTTCATTTCAGGGAATTCAGTTTAAAAAGATGCATTTAAAAATCTGCTTTTGTTCACCTGGCTCCTAGTTTTCAAAGCCCATTGCATCCTTCCACTGAGTGAACTCATGTTTCTGAGGAGGACTACACTCCTAGGAGAACCTTGGGTGAGTTGGAGAGGTCTTCCTAGATGAAAATCAGTTATTTCCAACTAATAAAAAGTCATAACATTTTCAATCAATGTTTTCTGCAATTCCCAAAATCCCATGAACAAACCACAAGCTCTTAGTTCTATTGAAGTTAACTTTATTCCTGGTGGCTCTATTCCATATCTGACAGCCTTTGAAACAAAACTTTAAATTATTTTATTTCTTGTTATTTCTATGGTCTTTTATCTGCAGCGTCAAGTCAATACCTTGTATCAGAATCATACTCCAGCCACCCTGCTTGTAGAGATTTGTTACCAACCCCTCCTTTTCTATGGTATCAATGGGAAATCATCAGGATCTACATTAATACTCTCAGTATACTGACATGTTTAGTAAATACAAAGCTGAAATTTTGCTTCCTTATCATCCATATGACCTTGCATTGATCTTTTGAATAGATACTCTCTTTCTCGATGCCTATCCATAATTGATTCATAACACTAAAGCCATGTCTGAATATACATTGCAGAGGATTTATAACTAAATCTACCTTAGCTGGTGGTGTCATTTTAGAATTAGAGACCTCAGTGATATCACTATTAAAACTTAGTTCTCCTTTTAATATCAGATGTATTCAATCATATATGTAGAGTTTCAATGTTTAAGAGCTCAATTTACCTGGAGCCTATAAATTAATCGAGATAAGAGTATAATGACTGGATTAGAGTGTGTGTCGAAAGGATTGTCATTCATGAGCAATATAAATACCTTGCAATGTCTTAAAGACAGATAGAGGACAGGACTTACCAATGACACCATTGGTGCCATTGGTGCCCTGCATGGTTTCCGGCAGAGAGCTGCGACCATAGAAAGGGTCTCCTGGTGGGGCTGGCAGTAAGTAATGCAGGGGGGACCACGCCATGCTTCAGAGACTCCACTCACCAGCCCAGTGGACCACTATTTCTTTATGAGTTTAAAATCAAGTACAATAGTTACCTTGGTGCTTCCAGGCTTTGCTAAGATCTGTGAAGGTGCCACAACCATATTTATGATTCTCTTCATCTGGATGTGGGATCAGGAGTTGGTCAGTGCGACTGCATTTGCTGATTCCCCCCTGACTCCACCTGTACTCCTCCTCTATTGGGCTGCAGCACCTGAGCTATCTCTTCCTCCCCTTGGTATTTAAAGGAGGGACTAAAGGAAAATAAAGTAGGTCTACACCTACCTATCTCTCATAGACCTCTCACTTTCACGATCACCTGCCTTTATCAGTCTTATCTCTGCCATGCACACTCCTCTTCTTATGATGTGCCAACCTCTGCCCTTCTCCCATCTGTGCTAGCCTCTCTGCACTTTCCCCATCTATGCCAGCCTCCTTGCTATTCCCCTAACTGTGCCAGTTTCCTTGCCTTCCCCTGTCTGCACCAGCCTCTCTGCCTTTCCGTGTCTGCACCAAACTTTCTGCCATCCACTGTCAAAACCAGCCTCTTAGGACTTCCTCTCTCTGTGCCAATCTCCCTGCCCTTCCCAAACTACTCCAGCCTCTATGCCCTTTCTGTGTCTACACCAGTCTCTTTGTACATCCACTATCTGCAACATCCTATCTACCCTTCTCTGTCTGCATCTACCTCCCTGCCCTTCTCCTGTATTACACAGTCTCCATGTCATACCCCTTTACTTATTGTTCTGCTTTCCAGGGGATGAATAGAAACAATCCCTTTCCAAATAGATCCCAACACTCCGGGATCTAGTCAAGTAGCAGCTTCAGATAGTCAAAGCTGCAAAAACAGGTAGGAGTGGGCATAACAGATAGGATAGAGCAGCACAGGGTTGGAGAACAGTTCAGCACTTGTTAAGGGCAAGGCGCTGCTGCTGAGAGGCAGTATCTACTCGCACTATGATATGGGGGTAGGTGCGCCAATGTTCTCTCTTGCCCATAGCACTATAATATCTAGTTACTGCTCTTCTAGAAATGTTACAGCTGTACTTTGATTACCATTTGTTTTCTTCATATATTTAATTCATTCTCATAAGCTAATTTCTCAGAACTATTATTAAGTGCCTTTTTTTGCACTTTAAAACCTCATCATGTGTTGATGAATCACAGGTTTATATATAGAGCATTTTCATTAGCAAAATCTCACAATGCAGCAAAATTTGTCTTTTATATATCACTGTCAAAATGTGTTATGTTGTCCTGAAATAATCATTGTATCTCCTAGAAAATAAAATGTCAAAGACATAAAAACTCTTTACAAGTATAACACTAAATGCGGTCATAGCGTAAAATGGGTGAATTAATTTACAAAACATATAATTGACTTAAAAAATAAACAATTTTAATTAATAAAAACATCTAAATTAAAACAATAAATAAATCAACACAGATAAAAATATCATAGAATAATAAATAAAGTTAAAGACAGTAGCATTCACAGAAAGAAAAAATGTAACATTTTAACCAGCATTTAAATCGCAGATAATGATAGCTACCTAATTAGAAACTAACAGGGCCGAATTGACAATTGGTCTAATTGGGCTACAGCCTCTGGCCTCTTCAGTTAAGGCAGATCAGGACTTCTTTTTTATTCAATTTGTTTTTCAGCTTAGTAATCACCGGCACGCTCACCGCTGGTGACTGCTTTGATGTGGGACCCCCCGTGTGATAACCCAAAACCTGAGTACCCCAGAGTGTATCTATTATACATATAGATATGTAAATATATGTGTGTATACATGGCTATATTCATCTACCTGCCTGGATGGCTTTGGTTACATTTGTTAGTTGTTGTAAGTGTTTATAAAGAAATGTTTTTATAAAGAAAAATATAATTGCTTCAGGGAGAAGTGACTGTTGGGAGTTATTGGCAGTTGCCAGGGGTGACAGAGAGCGTGCAATACACAGAACCGGTGAGAGAGATCCCTGTTTCCGGTTAAACTGAGACTGAAAAGATAGGGACAGAATGGAAAGTGGGCAAAGTGATATATAAGCAGATATAAAGTGAAGAAAGTGGAAGAAGAGAAGTAAGAAAAAGAGAGGCGTGAGTAAAAAGGAAAGTACTGAAAATTATTAAGAAATAGAGAGGTCTGTGAATACACACAACAGAGACTGAGCTTATTTAATTAATGCAGTGTGAGAGGAACGAGACAAGCTGGAGTTATAAAATAACAGTTAAGCAGACACAGTTCAGCATAACTCTCACCATTACATCACTGCAACTGAAAAAATCAGCAGTTACTTATACACATTTTTCTGATCCCTATTTACTTGAAATTCTTACTTGAATTGCTATAAAAAAAAATAATCAGTATTTCAGGTAACCTACAGAAACAATGTTTTATCAAACTCTTTCTGAAAGTCTGCAACTACTTAATAAAGTAACTATTCATAAAGCCCAACGGGCTAAAAATATAAGCTGTTTTTGAAGGGAATAAAAGAAAATATGCTCTCAGTAAAGAAAAGAGACTGTGTAAATAATCTAATCCAAATGATATATATGTGAACATTAATTATTTTTCCTGGCAGAAACATCCGCGGACATAGAACTCCAATAAGATGTTAGTGTTACTAGTTTGGGGAATTTAAAGGTTTGTCAAATGTAAATAGTTTCAAATTTATAAGATATTGTTTAGAAATAATTGTGCGTTTCTAAAATTTATATCGGAGTAATTCTTATGAATAAAAGGAAATTAGTTCTGAATACACTTTTGTCATCTTAGATGTCTGGGGATAAACCTTCTTACCTCTCTGGTCCATAGAAAATCTGAAGTATTGAAACCTGGAATAGAACTATCTTATACTGGTAAGGTGCAACTTCAACTTATTACTTTAAATAACACCACACGCGGTACCACATCTGGACAGAGCGGTAACGTAGCATGCAGGGCCGGACCCATTGTTATGAGTCATATGACTCATAACATATGCACTCTGGCCTGGTTGACTAGCTATATTCACGAGGTGTGAATAGCCAGCCCTGGCAGGGGAGTAGTTAATTGCGGCGTCAGCGTCTGTTCTTCAGGTTCGTCAGCGCAGTCCGTTCTTCAGGCTACAGCCTGAGCCATTTCCTTTGCTTTAGCCTGAACACTGCCTGCTATGTGCAGACAAACAGTGGGGCTAATGTAGAGTTGGGTGTACATATGTTTTATTTGCGTAAAACACCTTTCAGTACTGCATATGTGCATCAAAAATGTGCATTAATGAGTCTGTATGCAGATTGAGTCACATCTACACATACTACACCTCTGGTAGGACGGAAATTCTTACAATAGGTTCTTGATCATTTTCAGCCCCAGGCCCATGTGGCCCTTAATCTGGCACTAAGACCTAGCATAGTACAATAAACAATCATAGGAAGTTTAATCCTCCTAATTGAATCATAGAACTCTAACCCAATATAAAAGTTAATATGTTCAGTCTAGAGTTCAGTACCAAGTTAGAGAACAGTAATAAAATTAAAGAGATCTAATTATATGAGCTTCTGCAGTATTAAAATTTGGGTGAACACCCTTTAATCTCTCACCAGCCCCTTGCTGTATTTATAATACTGGCTCACAACTTCACGCAGCTCCATGCCGTAGCAGTGATACAAGTTCACAACTTTGTTTTCCATTACCAAATGCAGGATCCCAACTTAGCACTGTGGCAGCAATAAGGCTTAAAACTCTAACAATAAATGTTCAGAATAGTAACTTATCTTTTTAATCACTTATAGTCTAATGCATTTTATTTTACGTCCACCTCATACTTCCCTGCATCAAATCATTTCACAACTACCCTCCCTTTTCCCTGTGCCCTTTGGAATGCGATATTTGCTCGTAAGGAACTCACATACATCAATGATCTATTAATTTCAAAATCAGTCAACCCCCTTGCCATTGCAAAAACCTGGCTTACCTCCTCTGTTACTACATCCCCTGCAGCTCTCTCCTATGGGGGACTCTTCATCAGCCACATTCCCAGACCCAGAAACAGTCAGGTCTGTGGAGTTTTCTACTTTCTCCACAGTGCAATTTTAGAGTCATATCCATCTCTCTCTTTCTCTTTCTTTGAAGTCCACACTATTTGTCTATTCTATTCTCTCCATCATTTTGTTGCTCTCATTTATTGCCCCCCCAGGTCCAAGTTCCAAGTGGATCAAGTGGGACAAGTTTAGTTTGGGATATGGACTGGGCGATGGGGCAGTGTGGAGAGACATGGAGAATAATGAACTAAGTGGAGGTACATAGTGGTGGAGCAGTTTGTTAAGGTACTAAGCATGATATCCATGATGGCTTAGTAACAGGTGTTAATGGGGTGGTCAGGGCAGAAAGAAGGTATGATGGGACAAATTAGAAGATGACATGGAGAAAAGGACCGAGAGGCTGTATGCAGTGGTGATCAAGTGCCAGCAGCTCGGTGAAGGTCCACAGTAAAGGATGGGAAGGGTGGGATACATTATCAATATGGCAGCAAAAGGGGCAGAAGATAACTGATTGATCTTTGATGAGATACATGGGTATGAGGGCCAGCAATGCTAGCATTTGTTGATGGAGGGATGGAAATGGTCAATGAGTCCATGGGTGGTCAGAGATGCTGGCATTCACAGGAGCAGGAACAGAGCAGCTCAATGGGTCCATGGAAAGCCTGAGATGGTGATGGTATCCACAGCACAGGTGTGGCAGCTCAATGAGCAACATGCCAGTGGAAGCCAATATGGGTATTCCTGTGGAACATGGACCTGCTAGGCCGCAGATATCACGGACGTACAGGCTCCATTTTAAAATCCCTGTTGCGGCATCAGGGGCTCTGGTGTGAAAATGGAGTGCGTCCCTTAGTGTGTAATGGATTTCCATTGCTGAAGGATGTAGTAGGTCTGTCTCCCTTGCTACCTAAGAAGCTAACAAAGCTCATATCCACTATTTCATTATCTCGCGCTGTGACTACTGCAACTTCATCCTATCTGGCATTCTCCTCACTAAGCTATCCCATCTTAAATGCTACACCAAAACTGATGATCTTCTGTCACCACCCCACATCTGCCGCATCACTTCCTGCAAATTCCTACACTGGCTTCCCTTTTCCTCCAGAATACAATTAAAATTACTCAGCGTTACCTATCAAGCCCTCAACAACACCACCCTACATGCATCTCAAATATTCTCCCTCTCGACCATTTAAGAACTACCTCTGAACCATCTCACACACCTCACCTAAAATACTTCTCATATGCCTCTACCCACTTATGGAATTCCCTACCATGCCCGATTAGATTCTCCCATAGCCTTCAAATCTTTAAACTTATTCTGAAAACCCAATTAATAATTATATATTACCCTACTTTACTTATACTACCCACATTTATGCAGATTCAAAACTGTCCTAACCTCTACTCTGTGACATTTTTTTTTGCTTCAGCTGTGCCATCTTCCAAATAAAATGCAAGCTCTATCATGCATACCCTTTGATTTCATGTCAGCATTTATCTTGTCTACTTGCATGTCCCTGTTTTATGTACGTCCTGTTTTCTCCACTGTCTGGTTCTGCATAGCAAAGTGACATCTTCTCTGCTGCTGTATACTACCATCTACCCCAAGAGATGGCACCTGTTCCCCTAACCAGGTTACACTAATAAAGACTACTATTCATATGTGCTGAGACTGATAAAATTTCTACAGTCAAATCCTCATCATATAATCTAGTCACCAATGTTTATACCGATTCCAGATTCTATTAACACCCAAAACCTCCTATAAAGCTGTATAATACCACCATTTGAGTAATAGATGGCAATCACAACAAGAAGCTTTAAGAAAGAATTATAGTACTCTATTAGATACACCAATTTAGTTTTACATTCATAAATACCATAAAATAATTAATACTAGGCAATACTATTAAATTCTAGCATCTCTAAGTCCCTCTGGACATACATTATGGAGCCTAGACATTCAGAAGGCCTCATGGAGACACAATATTTTAAAGTGATCACTCTCTCATGTTGTGGCTATAATATGCTCCACTACTATAAAGCTCAAACTAGCAGTTACAAGAAGGTACCAAGGAGATATTTTGTCTATAGCTGCTTTGCTTTTGACAACACTGTTTATTTTGCAATGTCTGTAACTATCGTCACCAACAAAGATTGTCCGATGAGATCAATGTGGTTCCAACGCACAAAGAAATTTAATCGCAACATACCGATACAAACGCCTGCGCACTGGATCCAGTAACAGCGCATCAATCCAGAAGTCTGTGTAGTGAGAGAGAGCTACTGTACCCAGTGGCTTGTTTATATACAGTTTGAGATGAAAGAAAACAGTGATGACAGCACAATGTACACAAAAATAACACTAAGATCATTCTTCATTGGTTCAGAGTTCAGGATAGTCCAATACAATGCAGGTCATAGGTGAGTTCAAACAATGCCTCACAACAATCGAGAAAAATCAAAAGGAAAGTTAGGCACAGGTAAAATTAGTGAGGGGACCAGAAAATTGGGAAAGTGTAAAGAGGATGACTACGAAAGAGTGCTAGCAGGGAGGGTGACACAGTGAATAGGGGCAAGAGAAGTAAAGGATTTGTGTGATAAATGTAAACTATAGATTAACACTGTGTAACACAGAAACAGAGCAGATAGATAGAAGGTAGTTGGGTAGGTTATCTGTGCTTCCCAAAATGGGTTAATGTACTTAATGTAGTAGCTACCACTAGGGATGCTAAGGGGGAGAGAGGGGTTCCAACCCTCTAAGTTGTACAGATATATGAATGATTCCCAGAGTGCAGAGTGTTTGGTGAGTGGGAATGGGATAAGGTGTTTGTAGATGGATGAAATACTGGTATAACCAATGTTTAGTTTTTGTACAAGAGTCAGTAGATGGTGTAGTAATCAAGAGCAAGCAAATTGGTATACAAATTGCAGTGTAATAAATCAGTGCACTGAGTACATAATAGACATAATACAAAAGAGTGAATGGAAATCAAGTTATCAATGATACATAAATAAAAAAGCAGCTTGTTATGAGGAAATTTTACAATGATTACAAATTAATCCTGAAGCTTCTTAAATAAAGGGAAGATGAGTTGCATAAACTGAATATAGGTACTTTTGTGTTTATACCACCAAGACTGTACTATCCCATTTATTCAAAATCCTGGACAATAATAGCGAATTTAGCCTTTGTTGGCAAATGCTCAGGAAATCTGTTTCATTCAACTGTATTAGCTTATGCAACCTATCTGACTGCATTGATTATTAGCCATTTCCTGTTTGTTACCCTTTGTATCTACTAATCCCTTTTTACCAACCCCACCAAATCCACCTTAACATTTTTTCTATTTCCCCTCAATAAAAACACTAACTATTTTAAAGTATTTAGCTTTTTTGAGGACTCATGTTGGTTGGTGTCTCGCCTCTCTCTTCATCTGGGTCATTGAAGACAAGGGCAGCACAACACAATAAACAAGATTTTGGGGACATCATATATATTTCAAGACCCATAGGGGCGTATTCAATTGTGAGCGTTAATGCTGCAAAATGAGCGCTCGAAAAATATTACCATTTATACGGTAATATTGCGCGTGAAAAGCGTTAATACGGTAGTTTACTCGCAGAATTTCAGCTCGCAGCTCAGGGAGCTGCGAGCTGAAATTCCGCGAGTAATTACCGTATTAACGCTAAGATTTTTAGAGCGCTCGTTTGTTAGCGTTAACGCTAACAATTGAATATGCCCCATACTCTTGAAATTAAAACTATACCAGCAACCATGCAAGTTCTGGGAACAAAGCGGTACCTCGTCTATGGGTAAGTGTGGTTTCAGGAAAATATTTTCATCTCATGCCTTTTTTTGTGGCGCACTTAGTATATCAATTGAATTTGCTTGCCCAATCTGCATAAGTAAGAAGTAGGACGAACGTCAGTGATAGGTAGTATTATTTCTTCTGAATGAAATGCAGTTAAGGGATCAAACTAGGGTAGAGGATCCATATTTTGCTACTGATGAAACACAATCAGAATAAGGTATATTTAACTGAAGACTATTTATGTTATAGTAATGCTTATAGTGAGAAGAACAGAAGAAAAATCAACTCCATAATTGTTTTATGTATGATTATTGGCTGAACAGTTGTAAAACAAATTGAATTGAATGCGTAGTTCTGCATCAATGGGAATTATACATAGCTGCTATAAACTGTGATTATTGATATTTTTGTTGTTAATGATAAATAGATCACTCTGTTTTAACATATGTTTATATTTGGTTACTTAACAAGTGAAGACTGTACAGAGCAATATCTTCAACCACTTTCTTGAAACATAAGTTTTAAAGTTAGATTCCCTTATTTAACATGTTTTTTTCTGTTCATCTTTATCATTATCATCAGGTTCTCACTATGTTTTAACTCTTCAATTTTAAATATCCATTGGATTGTAAACAGTGGATGCAATTGCGACTAGGAACATAGGTATACATTGTGCTGAGGTAGGAAATCTCAAATGAATGAGTTTAGAAATGAGTAATTGTTCACCATGAAGTAAAAGAAGTATAGATATCAATCAAACTGCCAGGGCTACAGGGAGAAATACAACTTAAAGCAGTAATACAATACCTTAAGTCTTTTACTCGTGGATTTGAATACAGGAGTGACAGGTGATTGTGGCCCAATGTTTGGATGCCATGCAGTAACCGAGGCAAAAAATAGATCACTGGCACTAGTTAAAAGTTTATAGAATAGGCTAGGACATCAAGAGGTCATCAACTTTTAAGGCCCTGCACACAAGATTAAGGTAAAGCTGATGTTGTGAAGCTTAATGATTGCCCGGGCTGCTAATGGTTCTGAATGCACACAGGCTGGCTCAGCAGTGACACATAGTCACTCAGTATCTTGTGGTTCATTCAGACACTTTTCAGCACAAACTTTGCAAGTTGCAGCAAAATTGCTTAAATTCTCTTCAACACGCTGAGTCCTCGGCCTGACTACTTCCTACCAATATCTGTGAAAGCGGTAGGCAGCAGAACACAGTGAATGAAAGCTAAGTAGTATCCTTAAACATTAAAAGTTGACATATAATGCAAGTATAATTTTGTTTGAAAACTAATAATGACTATGTACTTTCCATCTCTGTTCTGCGCATGCCGTGAATTCCTGAATTGACGTAGGTTTAACATTTTCGAAAGGCATCAATTCATTTTGATTTGATCCGATTCATGGCTTTGCTTTGCCCCAGTTGCTATAAGTCATTTAGAATCTCTCTGGAACAGTAGGCAGCACGACACAGTTTAAGTGAAAGCTTAAAAGAGTGCTTAAAATTAAAATTTACGGGTTAATTAGTGTCAGCATATAAAGCGACTAGAGCTATTTTTGGAAAAATATTAGCAAACAAAGTAAAATTCATTGGAGTTGGGAGAACTTTTTTTGGGAAAAATGGTCTGGCTACTGCATATAAAATCGATTGCAGAAGGTGAGAGTCTGGTTAGGGAAAGAAGAAAGAAGGGAAGTCCTATTCAAAGTAGGAATTTGTGAATTTGAGAATTTAAGTTTTTCCGGTGTCTCACGTGATATATGTGCATATTCTCCAGATGTTTCTTAGATGTGTGTAACCGGATATGGAGACAGATTGGATGTGGAGAAAAAAAGTACAGTGAGCTTGAGTAGTAGGGTTTATTATTATGTTGTCAATAGAAATAGAGTTGTCAGGTATGTAGCTTTTGTTGGCCAGTGGAGAGATGAATATAGTAAGGTTTTTACAGCTTAAGTTTAAGGTGGTGAGAGGACATCCAAGATGAAAGGGCAAAGAAACATTACATAATGTAAGCCAACACAGATGGTGAAAGATCCGGAGAGGATAGATACATTTGAGCCTCATCTGCACAGAGATGATACTGAAATCCAAAGGATTTTATTAGTTTTCCAACATATATGGTATAAAAAAATAAAACAAGAGGGCATAGGCCTGAGCCTTGTGCTACCCCACCTGATAGAGGTAGTGGAGGAGAGGTGGATCGAGAGATAAGTGAGAGCTTTGATAGGCAGGAACAGAACTAGTACAGGACAATATCCTGAAGACATAGAGAGTGCAGTGTTAGTATGAGACATGAGTGATTGATCTTGCAGCAGGGAGTCAAGGAGAATTAGATGTGAGTTGTGGCCTTTAGATTAAGCCTGACTGTGTGGCACAGTTCCCCAAAATCAAGACAACCCCATCAGAATTAGGATTGGTAGTGGTCAGTGCTGCTTTCTCATACCTGCTTGTGCTGTTTTCACTACCTGCTGCTGGCTTCATAAGCTTTGTAACTGTTTTTTCTATACCCTGAAATGTTGGGATTCTATTTGGAAAAGAAATAGGTACTATTCACCTCCTGGGAAGGTAAGCAAGGAGTGCACACTTCTCCATATTACATTAATAGCCATCTGTACATTATATTAATGGCATTCACAAATTCCCATATTGCATAAATAGCCCCAACATTACATTAATAGTTCCCACCAGCTTCCACATTATATTTGTAGACCTATCACATAAACTTATTAACCATCTCTACATTACATTAATACCCTACCTCCCATATTATATTAATGTCCCTTAACCATGTTTAACTGACCTGCAGACCTGTAATGCTGTGTGTGGCAGACTTTTCTTTATGCCTCATGCATGGTCTGGGGGTGTATGGTCCATGCAGCGGATATGGAAGAGCAGAAAGGGAGGGATGGAAAGGAGAAGAGGGATAGTGTCAGGATTCTCAATATGAATCCCGAGATTAGTTGTATTTGAAACAAAATGTCATTATTATAAACACAGGTGGGATTACACAGGAAAAACTTCGGTCAGCTGCAGCCAATGAATAAACAGCAAAGTCCAAGGAGGAGTAGAACAGGATACCAGGATAACCAGGTTTAGCTGGGGAGCTGGAGACCAGGCACAACAGGATGACTGCAGGAACATGTTGTCAGGATAACAAGGTTTAGCCACGGGAGCAAGAAATACTGGTTGATCCATGGCAGAATCAGACAGAAAGAAAGTCAGACAAGCCATGGTCAGATGCTGGAAGATCCACAACAAAGCCAGTGAGTAGACTTTAGCAAGGTGAAGCGTAGTCTGGGTCTGGCTCATAAGAAACAGTGCAGAATGATGGAACAAACAAACGTCAGATGCCAAGGAACAAAACGACCAGAACACAGCAGTTTCATAGAAACCAGCAGCAGAGACAAATGATAAACTGTCCCAGGTTGCTGGAACAGGCAGTCTTATAACGGCCAGACCCAGTTGATTAGAATCCAAGTTCAATGATGTGAAGTTTAGCCCTTGCAGGCAGGATCTGGAGAAGGCAAAACAGCATCCATAGGTGAGATGCTGTAGAAGCAGAGGGAGGAAAGGAACAGAGGTGAGTGAAAGAATAGGAGACAGCCAAACATCAAGGAGAAGAGGCAGGTCAACCTCCTGTCATGTACAGTAGAACAAAAGTCTGACTCATTACCACAAAATGCACTTTTTAGAACTACACATGTACAGTAGAAGAAATTGCGTCTCAGTTGGCTCTCAGCCACAAATGAACTCTTGTGGTTATGCATTCATATATATGTATACAGGAAGCCTCACATGTTAAAGTAGACCAATGCTATTACCAGGGGCGGGCTGGGCCAGGGAGCAGGGGGGGCATCTGCCCCATCGGCCGTTCAGTCTAACCGCTGTTTGGGGCGCAGCAAACCCCCCCCCCCCCCCGTGGATTCAAGCGGTGATGTCCGCATAAACTGAATATTACCAGCGGCGCGCAGGCGGCCACATCACATGACACTCGATACGACCGCATCGCATGTCATGTGATGCGGCTGCCTGTGCGCCCCCCGGGCTGATGTTTGCCAGCCTGCCCCTGGCTGTTACTGTAAGATAAATGTAAATAAATATTAGCTCAGCTTAATAAAATATAATAAATGATATTACGTCCCTACTACAGGATTCATCAATACACTATGAACCTATATATATACATACATATATATATATACATATATATATATATATATATATATATATATATATATATATATATATATATATATAATGGAAGTCCTGTGGGTGTTGTTTGTCCAGATTAGCTTTAAAATTTGCACTGTCCCCTCAAGTATCATGTTCTGGCAACACACTACAATTGTATATACTAGGGATGTGCACCGGTGACTTTTGAGGTCTCGTGTTTTGTGTTTTGGATCCGGATTTTCATTATTTTTGGGGTTCGGATTTGTCTCGCAAAACACTTGACGAAAGGTCTCGGTTCGGATTTAAGGTTTTGGATTCGGATTTTTTTTGAAAAAAACATAAAAAGTTTAAAAATCAAGTTTTTGGGCTTATTTTCACTCCTACGCTATTATTAACCTCAATAACATTCAATAACAAGCATTTCCACTAATTTACAGTGTATTCTGAACACCTCACAATATAGTTATTAGTCCAAAACGTTGCAACAAGGTATCTTTCTGGACTGCGTAGAGGAGTGGGTCACCACAATATATATTAAAAACCCTGAACTTGTATGATTCGCACCAATAAATGTACCTGGACTGCGTAGAGGAGTGGGTCACCACAATATATATAATAAGAAAACCATCAACTTGAATGATTCGCACCAATAAATGTACCTGGACTGCGTAGAGGAGTGGGTCACCACAATATATATTAAAAACCCTGAACTTGTATGATTCGCACCAATAAATGTACCTGGACTGCGTAGAGGAGTGGGTCACCACAATATATATTAAAAACCCTGAACTTGTATAATTCGCACCAATAAATGTACCTGGACTGCGTAGAGGAGTGGGTCACCACAATATATATTAAAAACCCTGAACTTGTATGATTCGCAGCAATAAATGTACCTGGACTGCATAGAGTAGTGGGCACTGGGCACCACAATAAAAAAATGTATAGAAAACATTCAACAGGTCAGAATTACACCCAAAAATAGTATCTGGACTGCATAGAGGACTGGCCACTGGCCACCACAATATAATATATAGAAAACCTTCAACAGGTCAGAATTACACCCAAAAATAGTATCTGGACTGCGTAGAGTAGTGGGCACTGGGCACCACAATAAAATATATAAAAAACCTTCAACAGGTCTGCATTACACTGCACATACAGCTGCTCCTCCATCCTCTCCATCATATACATGTTGGAGTTTCAGCGTGTGAAAACCTCTTGTTTTTGATAATGTCAGTGCATTTTGAATATTTTTCAATTTGCCCCACACCACTGAATGTACTTTATCTATGATACGCATCTATCTATCTTGACTGCGTAGTGTGGTGGCCCCGGTACACAATTTGGTACCGAGGCCACAATATAATTAAAAAACCCTCCACGGGTCAGAATTCCACCAAAAAAGGGTATGGACTGCGTAGTGTGGTGGCCCCGGTACACAATTTGGTACCGAGGCCACAATATAATTAAAAAATTGGGCATCAACTGTCACCGTTGTTTAATATCTGATACACCTAAATATGGACTGCACAGTGGAGTGGCCCCGGTAGTAAATTTGGTGCCGGGGCCACAATACCTCCTCCAACTTCCAAGTGTAGTGTTTATAAAGACAGACAGCGTCGAAGTGTTATTAGTTGACTTTCTTAACCCTAAAATTGTCCCTGTTGCAAATATTCGTGCAATGGACAGTTACTTTTTTATTGAAAGACTCAAGCTTTCAAGTGTAGTGTTTATAAAATATAAACAACAATACAGTAGTTTTAGAGCACGTCAATACCTCTTGTTTTAAATTATGACAGGGCATTTTACTTTTGGTTTAATTTCTTTAATTTGTTTAAATTTGGTTTTACTTTTTGAACATGGCAAACGACTGTTGATTGGTCATATAATGCAAGTTCCAAGATGGAATTGTCTTTGGGCCCTCACACCCACCCTTATGTTGTTGAAATAGGACATGCACACTTTAACAAACCAATCATTTCAGCGACAGGGCCTACCAAACAACTTTGGCTGAAATGATTGGTTTGTTTGGGCCCCCACACCAAAAAAGCTATTCATCTCTCCCTGTACAGACTAAACAGGCTCTACTGAGGCAAGATGTCGTCCTCATCCTCAACCTCTGATTCCTCTCCCCCTACAGTGTGTACTTCCTCCTCATGACACATTATCAATTCGTCCCCGCTGGACTCCACAACCACAGATCCCTCTGTAGTATCTGGAGGGCAGTGCTGTACTTCATTAAGGAATTGATTATTCATTTTTATAAACATCATTTTTTCAATGTTATGAGGAAGCAACCTCCTTCGCCGCTCACTGACCAGGTTCCCCGCTGCACTAAAAACTCTTTCCGAGTACACACTGGAGGGGGGACAACTCAGGTAAAATAGAGCCAGTTTGTACAGGGGCTTCCAAACTGCCTTTTTTTCCTGCCAGTAACAATTAGGGATGAGCGCACTCGGATTTATGAAATCCGAGCCCACCCGAACGTTGCCGATCCAAGTCGGATTCGAGACAGATCCGGGTATTGGCGCCAAATTCAAATCTGAAACTGAGGCTCTGACTCATAATCCCGTTGTCGGATCTCGCGATACTCGGATCCTATAAATTCCCCGCTAGTCGCCGCCATCTTCACTCGGGCATTGATCAGGGTAGAGGGAGGGTGTGTTAGGTGGTCCTCTGTCCTGGTAGATCTCGTGCTGTGCTGTTTAGTTCTGTGCTGTGCTGTTTAGTTCTGTGCTGTGCTGTGCTGTGCTGTGCTGTGCTGTGTTCTGCAGTATCAGTCCAGTGGTGCTGTGTGCTGTGCTCTGTCCTTCTGAGGTCAGTGGTGCTGCTGGGTCCAGTGCTGTGTCCTGTTCAGTCCAGTGGTGCTGTGTCCTGTGCTCTGTGCTTCTAAGGGCATAGTTATTTCCCCAATATTCCCCTGTGTTTAAAAAAATAAAAAAAAGTTATTTAAAAAAATACCAAAAACTAATTTAATTTTTTTTAATTACCACAAAATTTGCACAACCAATCCTGCAGTATAAGCCCATTGGTACTGCAATATTACCAAGTTCACACATTCAGCAGTAAAAGTCCAGTGGTACTGCAATATTACAAAGTTTACACATTCTGCAGTATCAGTCCAGTGGTGCTGTGTCCTGTGCTCTGTCCTGCTGAGTTCCGTAGTGCTGCTGGGTCCTGTGCCGTGTCCTGTTCAGTCCAGTGGTGCTGTGTCCTGTGCTCTGTGCTTCTAAGGGCATAGTTATTTCCCCATTATTCCCAAGTTTTTAAAAAATAAAAAAAAAGTTAAAAAAAATAAAAATTTAAAAAAAAAAAAATATATAATAATTATAACCAAATTTGCAAAACCAATCCAGCAGTATAAGTCCATTGGTACTGCAATATTACAAAGTTCACACATTCTGCAGTATCAGTCCAGTGGTGCTGTGTCCTGTGCTCTGTCCTGCTGAGTTCCGTAGTGCTGCTGGGTCCTGTGCCGTGTCCTGTTCAGTCCAGTGGTGCTGTGTCCTGTGCTCTGTGCTTCTAAGGGCATAGTTATTTCCCCATTATTCCCAAGTTTTTAAAAAATAAAAAAAAAGTTAAAAAAAATAAAAATTTAAAAAAAAAAAAATATATAATAATTATAACCAAATTTGCAAAACCAATACAGCAGTATAAGTCCATTGGTACTGCAATATTACCAAGTTCACACATTCTGCAGTATCTTGTGCTACATATAATGGAGACCAAAAATTTGGAGGATAAAGTAGGGAAAGATCAAGACCCACTTCCTCCTAATGCTGAAGCTGCTGCCACTAGTCATGACATAGACGATGAAATGCCATCAACGTCGTCTTCCAAGCCCGATGCCCAATCTCGTAGTACCGGGCATGTAAAATCCAAAAAGCCCAAGTTAAGAAAAAGTAGCAAAAAGAGAAACTTAAAATCATCTGAGGAGAAACGTAAAGTTGCCAATATGCCATTTACGACATGGAGTGGCAAGGAACGGCTTAGGCCCTGGCCCGTGTTCATGACTAGTGGTTCAGCTTCACCCACGGATCTTAGCCCTCCTCCTCCTCCCCCCCCCTACAAAAAATTGAAGAGAGTTATGCTGTCAGCAACAAAACAGCAAACAACTCTGCCTTCTAAAGAGAAATTATCACAAATCCACAAGGCGAGTCCAAGGATGTTGGAGGTTGTCAAGCCTGACCTTCCCATCACTGTACGGGAAGAGGTGGCTCGGGAGGAGGCTATTGATGATGTAGCTGGCGCTGTGGAGGAACTTGATGATGAGGATGGTGATGTGGTTATTGTAAATGAGGCACCAGGGGGGGAAACAGCTGATGTCCATGGGATGAAAAAGCCCATCGTCATGCCTGGTCAGAAGACCAAAAAATGCACCTCTTCGGTCTGGAGTTATTTTTATCCAAATCCAGACAACCAATGTATGGCCATATGTAGCTTATGTAAAGCTCAAATAAGCAGGGGTAAGGATCTTGCCCACCTAGGAACATCCTCCCTTATACGTCACCTGAATAACCTTCATAGTTCAGTGGTTAGTTCAGGAACTGGGGCTAGGACCCTCATCGGTACAGGGACACCTAAATCCCGTGGTCCAGTTGGATACACACCAGCAACACCCTCCTCGTCAACTTCCTCCACAATCTCCATCAGATTCAGTCCTGCAGCCCAAGTCAGCAGCCAGACTGAGTCCTCCTCAATACGGGATTCATCCGAGGAATCCTGCAGCGGTACGCCTACTACTGCCACTGCTGCTGTTGCTGCTGTTAGTCGGTCATCTTCCCAGAGGGGAAGTCGTAAGACCGCTAAGTCTTTCACAAAACAATTGACCGTCCAACAGTCGTTTGCCATGACCACAAAATACGATAGTAGTCACCCTATTGCAAAGCGTATAACTGCGGCTGTAACTGCAATGTTGGTGTTAGACGTGCGCCCGGTGTCCGCCATCAGTGGAGTGGGATTTAGAGGGTTGATGGAGGTATTGTGTCCCCGGTACCAAATCCCGTCGAGATTCCACTTCACTAGGCAGGCGATACCAAAAATGTACAGAGAAGTACGATCAAGTGTCCTCAGTGCTCTAAAAAATGCGGTTGTACCCACTGTCCACTTAACCACGGACATGTGGACAAGTGGTTCTGGGCAAACGAAGGACTATATGACTGTGACAGCCCACTGGGTAGATGCATCCCCTTCCGCAGCAACAGCAACAGCTGCATCAGTAGCAGCAACTACAAAATGGCGGCTCGTGCAAAGGCAGGCAACATTGTGTATTACAGGCTTTAATAAGAGGCACAACGCTGACAACATATTAGAGAAAATGAGGGAAATTATCTCCCAGTGGCTTACCCCACTTAGACTCTCATGGGGATTTGTGGTGTCAGACAATGCCAGTAACATTGTGCGGGCATTAAATATGGGCAATTTCCAGCACGTCCCATGTTTTGCCCACACCATTAATTTGGTGGTGCAGCATTACCTCAAGAGTGACAGGGGTGTGCAGGAGATGCTTGCGGTGGCGCGCAAAATTGCTGGACACTTTCGGCATTCAGCCAGTGCCTACCGCAGACTAGAGGCACATCAAAAAAGCATGAACCTGCCCTGCCATCATCTCAAACAAGAGGTTGTGACGCGCTGGAACTCCACCCTCTATATGCTGCAGAGGATGGAGGAGCAGCAAAAGGCCATTCAGGCCTACACAGCCACCTACGACATAGGCAAAGGAGTGGGGATGCGCCTCAGTCAAGCGCAGTGGAGACTGATTTCCGTGTTGTGCAAGGTTCTGCAGCCATTTGAACTTGCCACACGAGAAGTCAGTTCCGACACTGCCAGCTTGAGTCAGGTCATTCCCCTGATCAGGCTGTTGCAGAAGCAGCTGGAGAAAGTGAGGGAGGAGCTGGTAAGCCATTGCGATTACACCAAGCATGTAGCTCTTGTGGATGTAGCCCTTCGTACGCTTTGCCAGGATCCGAGGGTGGTCACTCTTTTAAAGTCAGAGGAATACATTCTGGCCACCGTGCTCGATCCTCGGTTTAAAGCGTATGTTGTGTCTCTGTTTCCGGCGGACACAAGTCTACAGCGGTGCAAAGACCTGCTGGTCAGGAGATTGTCCTCTGAAGAGGACCGTGACATGCCAACAGCTCCACCCTCATTTTCTTCCACATCTATGGCTGCGAGGAAAAAGCTCAGTTTTCCCAAAAGAGGCACTGGCGGGGATGCTGATAACATCTGGTCCGGACTGAAGGACCTGCCAACCATTGCAGACATGTCTACTCTCGCTGCATTGGATGCTGTCACAATAGAAAAAATTGTGGATGATTACTTTGCTGACACCATCCAAGTAGACATGTCAGACAGTCCATATTGTTACTGGCAGGAAAAAAAGGCAGTTTGGAAGCCCCTGTACAAACTGGCTCTATTTTACCTGAGTTGTCCCCCCTCCAGTGTGTACTCGGAAAGAGTTTTTAGTGCAGCGGGGAACCTGGTCAGTGAGCGGCGAAGGAGGTTGCTTCCTCAGAACGTTGAAAAAATGATGTTTATAAAAATGAATAATCAATTCCTCAATGAAGTACAGCACTGCCCTCCAGATACTACAGAGGGACCTGTGGTTGTGGAGTCCAGCGGGGACGAATTGATAATGTGTGATGAGGAGGAAGTACACACTGTAGGGGGAGAGGAATCAGAGGTTGAGGATGAGGACGACATCTTGCCTCAGTAGAGCCTGTTTAGTCTGTACAGGGAGAGATGAATAGCTTTTTTGGTGTGGGGGCCCAAACAAACCAATCATTTCAGCCAAAGTTGTTTGGTAGGCCCTGTCGCTGAAATGATTGGTTTGTTAAAGTGTGCATGTCCTATTTCAACAACATAAGGGTGGGTGTGAGGGCCCAAGGACAATTCCATCTTGGACCTTTTTTTTTTGCATTATATGACCAATCAACAGTCGTTTGCCATGTTCAAAAAGTAAAACCAAATTTAAAAAAATTCAAGAAATTAAACCAAAAGTAAAATGCCGTGTCATAATTTAAAACAAGAGGTATTGACGTGCTCTAAAACTACTGTATTGTTGTTTATATTTTATAAACACTACACTTGAAAGCTTAAGTCTTTCAATAAAAAAGTAACTGTCCATTGCACGAATATTTGCAACAGGGACAATTTTAGGGTTAAGAAAGTCAACTAATAACACTTCGACGCTGTCTGTCTTTATAAACACTACACTTGGAAGTTGGAGGAGGTATTGTGGCCCCGGCACCAAATTTACTACCGGGGCCACTCCACTGTGCAGTCCATATTTAGGTGTATCAGATATTAAACAACGGTGACAGTTGATGCCCAATTTTTTAATTATATTGTGGCCTCGGTACCAAATTGTGTACCGGGGCCACCACACTACGCAGTCCATACCCTTTTTTGGTGGAATTCTGACTTGTGGAGGGTTTTTTAATTATATTGTGGCCTCGGTACCAAATTGTGTACCGGGGCCACCACACTACACAGTCAAGATAGATAGATGCGTATCATAGATAAAGTACATTCAGTGGTGTGGGGCAAATTGAAAAATATTCAAAATGCACTGACATTATCAAAAACAAGAGGTTGTCACACGCTAAAACTCCAACATGTATATGATGGAGAGGATGGAGGAGCAGCCGTATGTGTAGTGTAATGCAGACCTGTTGAAGGTTTTTTATATATTTTATTGTGGTGCCCAGTGCCCACTCCTCTACGTAGTCCAGGTACATTTATTGGTGCGAATCATAAAAGTTCAGGGTTTTTAATATATTGTGGTGACCCACTCCTCTACGCAGTCCAGGTACATTTATTGGTGCGATTCATAAAAGTTCAGGGTTTTTAAGATATTGTGGTGACCCACTCCTCTACGCAGTCCAGGTACATTTATTGGTGCGAATCATAAAAGTTCAGGGTTTTTAATATATATTGTGGTGACCCACTCCTCTACGCAGTCCAGGTACATTTATTGGTGCGATTCATAAAAGTTCAGGGTTTTTAATATATTGTGGTGACCCACTCCTCTACGCAGTCCAGGTACATTTATTGGTGCGAATCATAATAGTTCAGGGTTTTTAATATATATTGTGGTGACCCACTCCTCTACGCAGTCCAGGTACATTTATTGGTGCGATTCATAAAAGTTCAGGGTTTTTAATATATTGTGGTGACCCACTCCTCTACGCAGTCCAGGTACATTTATTGGTGCGAATCATAAAAGTTCAGGGTTTTTAATATATATTGTGGTGACCCACTCCTCTACGCAGTCCAGGTACATTTATTGGTGCGATTCATAAAAGTTCAGGGTTTTTAATATATTGTGGTGACCCACTCCTCTACGCAGTCCAGGTACATTTATTGGTGCGAATCATAAAAGTTCAGGGTTTTTAATATATTGTGGTGACCCACTCCTCTACGCAGTCCAGGTACATTTATTGGTGCAATTCATAAAAGTTCAGGGTTTTTAAGATATTGTGGTGACCCACTCCTCTACGCAGTCCAGGTACATTTATTGGTGCGATTCATAAAAGTTCAGGGTTTTTAATATATATTGTGGTGACCCACTCCTCTACGCAGTCCAGGTACATTTATTGGTGCGAATCATACAAGTTGATGGTTTTCTAATTATATATATTGTGGTGACCCACTCCTCTACGCAGTCCAGGTACATTTATTGTTGCGATTCATAAAAGTTCAGGGTTTTTAAGATATTGTGGTGACCCACTCCTCTACGCAGTCCAGGTACATTTATTGGTGCGAATCATAAAAGTTCAGGGTTTTTAATATATATTGTGGTGACCCACTCCTCTACGCAGTCCAGGTACATTTATTGGTGCGATTCATAAAAGTTCAGGGTTTTTAATATATATTGGGGTGACCCTCTCCTCTACGCAGTCCAGGTACATTTATTGGTGCGATTCATAAAAGTTCAGGGTTTTTAATATATTGTGGTGACCCACTCCTCTACGCAGTCCAGGTACATTTATTGGTGCGAATCATAAAAGTTCAGGGTTTTTAATATATATTGTGGTGACCCACTCCTCTACGCAGTCCAGGTACATTTATTGGTGCGATTCATAAAAGTTCAGGGTTTTTAATATATTGTGGTGACCCACTCCTCTACGCAGTCCAGGTACATTTATTGGTGCGATTCATAAAAGTTCAGGGTTTTTAAGATATTGTGGTGACCCACTCCTCTACGCAGTCCAGGTACATTTATTGGTGCGAATCATAAAAGTTCAGGGTTTTTAATATATATTGTGGTGACCCACTCCTCTACGCAGTCCAGGTACATTTATTGGTGCGATTCATAAAAGTTCAGGGTTTTTAATATATTGTGGTGACCCACTCCTCTACGCAGTCCAGGTACATTTATTGGTGCGATTCATAAAAGTTCAGGGTTTTTAAGATATTGTGGTGACCCACTCCTCTACGCAGTCCAGGTACATTTATTGGTGCGATTCATAAAAGTTCAGGGTTTTTAAGATATTGTGGTGACCCACTCCTCTACGCAGTCCAGGTACATTTATTGGTGCGATTCATAAAAGTTCAGGGTTTTTAATATATTTTGTGGTGACCCACTCCTCTACGCAGTCCAGGTACATTTATTGGTGCGAATCATAAAAGTTCAGGGTTTTTAATATATATTGTGGTGACCCACTCCTCTACGCAGTCCAGAAAGATACCTTGTTGCAAAGTTTTGGACTAATAACTATATTGTGAGGTGTTCAGAATACACTGTAAATTAGTGGAAATGCTTGTTATTGAATGTTATTGAGGTTAATAATAGCCTAGGAGTGAAAATAAGCCCAAAAACTTGATTTTTAAACTTTTTATGTTTTTTTCAAAAAAAATCCGAATCCAAAACCTGAAATCCGAACCGAGACCTTTCGTCAAGTGTTTTGCGAGACAAATCCGAACCCCAAAAATAACGAAAATCCGGATCCAAAACACAAAACACGAGACCTCAAAAGTCGCCGGTGCACATCCCTAGTAACAATATGGACTGTCTGACATGTCTACTTGGATGGTGTCAGCAAAGTAATCATCCACAATTTTTTCTATTGTGACAGCATCCAATGCAGCGAGAGTAGACATGTCTGCAATGGTTGGCAGGTCCTTCAGTCCGGACCAGATGTTATCAGCATCCCCGCCAGCGCCTCTTTTGGGAAAACTGAGCTTTTTCCTCGCAGCCATAGATGTGGAAGAAAATGAGGGTGGAGCTGTTGGCATGTCACGGTCCTCTTCAGAGGACAATCTCCTGACCAGCAGGTCTTTGCACCGCTGTAGACTTGTGTCCGCCGAAAACAGAGACACAACATACGCTTTAAACCGAGGATCGAGCACGGTGGCCAGAATGTATTCCTCTGACTACTATCGTATTTTGTGGTCATGGCAAACGACTGTTGGACGGTCAATTGTTTTGTGAAAGACTTAGCGGTCTTACGACTTCCCCTCTGGGAAGATGACCGACTAACAGCAGCAACAGCAGCAGTGGCAGTAGTAGGGGTACCGCTGCAGGATTCCTCGGATGAATCCCGTATTGAGGAGGACTCAGTCTGGCTGCTGACTTGGGCTGCAGGACTGAATCTGATGGAGATTGTGGAGGAAGTTGACGAGGAGGGTGTTGCTGGTGTGTATCCAACTGGACCACGGGATTTAGGTGTCCCTGTACCGATGAGGGTCCTAGCCCCAGTTCCTGAACTAACCACTGAACTATGAAGGTTATTCAGGTGACGTATAAGGGAGGATGTTCCTAGGTGGGCAAGATCCTTACCCCTGCTTATTTGAGCTTTACATAAGCTACATATGGCCATACATTGGTTGTCTGGATTTGGATAAAAATAACTCCAGACCGAAGAGGTGCATTTTTTGGTCTTCTGACCAGGCATGACGATGGGCTTTTTCATCCCATGGACATCAGCTGTTTCCCCCCCTGGTGCCTCATTTACAATAACCACATCACCATCCTCATCATAAAGTTCCTCCACAGCGCCAGCTACATCATCAATAGGCTCCTCCCGAGCCACCTCTTCCCGTACAGTGATGGGAAGGTCAGGCTTGACAACCACCAATATCCTTGGACTCGCCTTGGGGATTTGTGATAATTTCTCTTTAGAAGGCAGAGTTGTTTGCTGTTTTGTTGCTGACAGCATAACTCTCTTCAATTTTTTGTAGGGGGGGGGAGGAGGAGGAGGAGGGATAAGATCCGTGGGTGAAGCTGAACCACTAGTCATGAACACGGGCCAGGGCCTAAGCCGTTCCTTGCCACTCCGTGTCGTAAATGGCATATTGGCAACTTTACGTTTCTCCTCAGATGATTTTAAGTTTCTCTTTTTGCTACTTTTTCTTAACTTGGGCTTTTTGGATTTTACATGCCCGGTACTACGAGATTGGGCATCGGGCTTGGAAGACGATGTTGATGGCATTTCATCGTCTATGTCATGACTAGTGGCAGCAGCTTCAGCATTAGGAGGAAGTGGGTCTTGATCTTTCCCTACTTTATCCTCCAAATTTTTGGTCTCCATTATATGTAGCACAAGATACTGCAGAATGTGTGAACTTGGTAATATTGCAGTACCAATGGACTTATACTGCTGGATTGGTTTTGCAAATTTGGTTATAATTACTTTTTTTTAAAAAAAAATTATTTTAATATTTTTTATAACTTTTTTTTGATTTTTTAAAAACTTGGGAATAATGGGGAAATAACTATGCCCTTAGAAGCACAGAGCACAGGACACAGCACCACTGGACTGAACAGAACACAGCACAGGACCCAGCAGCACTACGGAACTCAGCAGGACAGAGCACAGGACACAGCACCACTGGACTGATACTGCAGAATGTGTGAACTTTGTAATATTGCAGTACCACTGGCCTTTTACTGCTGAATGTGTGAACTTGGTAAAATTGCAGTACCAATGGGCTTATACTGCTGGATTGGTTTTGCAAATTTGGTTATAATTATATATATTTTTTTAATTTTTTATTTATTTATTTTTTTTATAACTTTTTTTTGATTTTTTAAAAACTTGGGAATAATGGGGAAATAACTATGCCCTTAGAAGCACAGAGCACAGGACACAGCACCACTGGACTGAACAGGACACGGCACAGGACCCAGCAGCACTACGGAACTCAGCAGGACAGAGCACAGGACACAGCACCACTGGACTTTTACTGCTGAATGTGTGAACTTGGTAATATTGCAGTACCAATGGGCTTATACTGCAGGATTGGTTGTACAAATTTTGTGGTAATTAAAAAAAAAATTAATTAGTTTTTGGTATTTTTTTAAATAACTTTTTTTTCTTTTTTTAAACACAGGGGAATATTGGGGAAATAACTATGCCCTTAGAAGCACAGAGCACAGGACACAGCACCACTGGACTGAACAGGACACAGCACAGGACCCAGCAGCACTACTGAACTCAGCAGGACAGAGCACAGGACACAGCACCACTGGACTGATACTGCAGAATGTGTGAACTTTGTAATATTGCAGTACCACTGGACTTTTACTGCTGAATGTGTGAACTTGGTAATATTGCAGTACCAATGGGCTTATACTGCTGGATTGGTTTTGCAAATTTGGTTATAATTATATATTTTGTTTTAATTTTTAATTTTTATTTTTTTTTATAACTTTTTAAAAAACTTGGGAATAATGGGGAAATAACTATGCCCTTAGAAGCACAGAGCACAGGACACAGCACCACTGGACTGAACAGGACACAGCACAGGACCCAGCAGCACTACGGAACTCAGCAGGACAGAGCACAGGACACAGCACCACTGGACTGATACTGCAGAATGTGTGAACTTTGTAATATTGCAGTACCACTGGACTTTTACTGCTGAATGTGTGAACTTGGTAATATTGCAGTACCAATGGGCTTATACTGCAGGATTGGTTGTGCAAATTTTGTGGTAATTAAAAAATTATTTAATTGGTTTTTGGTATTTTTTTAAATAACTTTTTTTTACTTTTTTTAAACACAGGGGAATATTGGGGAAATAACTATGCCCTTAGAAGCACAGAGCACAGGACACAGCACCACTGGACTGAACAGGACACAGCACAGGACCCAGCAGCACCACTGACCTCAGAAGGACAGAGCACAGGACACAGCACCACTGGACTGAGCACAGCACAGCACAGCACAGCACTGAACAGCACGAGATATAGCAGGACAGAGGACCACCTAACACACCCTCCCTCTACCCTGATCAATGCCCGAGTGAAGATGGCGGCGACTAGCGGGGAATTTATAGGATCCGAGTATCGCGAGATCCGACAACGGGATTATGAGTCAGAGCCTCAGTTTCAGATTTGAATTTGGCGCCAATACCCGGATCTGTCTCGGATCCGACTCGGATCGGCAACGTTCGGGTGGGCTCGGATTTCAAAAATCCGAGTGCGCTCATCTCTAGTATATACTGAGTATAATGTGTTGTATATATTAATTTTTATATTGTTATTTATGGTGAATGGGGGCACAATAGTAAACATATAGACATTTTTAGCCTTACTTCCCTTATTGACAAGTGTCCGTGCAAATCAGCTTTCTACACAATACCTGCTAAGTGCTGAGAATGCTATCTGAAGCCCTACAATATTAATAAGGCTTTAGTGTGTTTTGTTCCCAGCACTAACAATAGAGGAAGCACACAGTTTCTGTCAGTTTCCTCAGTGTTGTTATTAAAGAACCTGCTGTATCAGTTGCTTGAAAACTATCCTAAAGGACTTTGTTTGCTGAGGTTGACTCTTATCCATCAGGGGAATTGGTCTTAAATGTCAACAGAAAGAACATTTCTGTCAGAATTATATTCCATTTACCCCATATTCATTCAGTTATTTCTGACTGACATGACTGCATGAACAATAAAGGTTTTTGTTTTTTTATCCTAAGAATAATCTAAGAATGATAAAATCAAAATATGTCCCGTTGTGTATCTTAGTTCTATTCATGCTTTGTACTGATGCTAAAAACAGCATTCTTAAGGTACTGTATGTCTGTATAAGAAAGCAGCTTTGCTGAGGCAGATGACTACAACAGTGTACATCATTTTCTCTACCACCTACAGATGAACAAGTGATTCATTTTCATTCATTGCCAGATTTTGGGTCATACAAGGCCACGAATTTGTGTGCAGAATGAAATGTACAGAGTTACTGGAGATAATTAGTAGACATTTTACACTAAATTAACTACTATTTTGGAGGTTTGCAATACTCTTTATGCAGTTCCTTTTTTGTGCAACAAAGTTTGAGTCGATGTACATCTGTAAAAGAAACCGCATTTTACGTCATAATTGTGCACCCTATCTTCTAATTCTATTTTTGGATGCGCTTGCTACATTACCACGCATATTTACACTTTCCCTCTTATGATACGTCTACTTCAGTCCTTTAAACATAATTGTTTGTATCACACATATTTCTATATACAATATATCCTGTATCAAGACATTATAAATTCGTATCCACAACGCAGATATATATGTATGAAATCTAATCTTTAACTGTACAATGATATAATAACTTCAATAACACGGTACATATAATAGATTACATTTTGTGTGTAGGTACAATACATTATTAATTTCCTGCTAATCATATATATGTGCCTGCGTGTATGTGTGTATGTATCTCAGAAATCATCACAATTCCCATGTTGGCTCCTCCATCTTAATCCTTATTGCACTATATATATATATATATATATGTATATATATATATATATATATATATAATATAGTGCATTCATATATCATATATATGTATATATATATCACTATTCCAGTACATATATGCTAGTACTCATAATGAAACTTCTTCTTGCAGTGCAAAGCCACCACCCAATATGGCAGCGGTGGTAATCTTATTATTAACGATTACCACTATTCCGACATTCTTCAAAAAAAACAATTGCAGAAAAACGAAGATAATAAAGTGTTTAAACACTCAGCCTGTGGGGTCCAGACATTGCCACTTTAAATGAACATTCATCTAAGTCACGCAGACATCAGACTGAAGTGCCGATGCGCTGTCCATTCGGAATCACTGCCTTTCTGGATCTTCGCATTTCAGATAAGTCTGTTTTATTGTCTTCGTTTTTTTCTGCAATCATTTTTGTTTTATAGGACTGAAAAACTATATTTCCCAAATAACTATTCCCAAACTTATATCTTCCTAAATAACAATATATTTTACTATTCAATCACTTACAAACGTACACTTCTTAAATGCTATACCACATGGTCTGTGGCTTTGTAACAAATCTTACAACACAGATATTCTCTCCCACAATAACCACTTCGATAACTTCCAATAATATCACTTAATAATAATTACAAACAATGTAAAGACATCTACAGTATTTTAAATCATCCTATTGTAGCTCCTGTAGTCTATTGTGTTACCATTAAAACACTAGAAATCTTGGTAAATATCATCTTGCTGCCTTATCCAGCAGGGACATGATGTCTATTGTATGACACAATCCAACGCCTAAGGTATTACTATTTTCAGAACCTTAAGCTGCATTACTTCTTAAGCACACTAACATTGAATACAATAACAATATCTAATTCTATGACAATAACTATATCTAATTCTATGACTCCTGTAGTTACTTCACTTTCTATGCTCACAGACAAAACTACATTACTATCTATTCCATTTCATTTTCTAATAACAATCTATATTACGATAAAACACAATGAATACTATGGAAATATATTTAACCATTACCCATCCCCTCATGTTCAAATATTACTACTGCCCGTTGGGGCACATGTAGCAAAATCCTTGACTTGGTCTCACAGAGCTGATTACCAAAACTTCTGTGGACTTGTCTGATATACCTGATTGCTCAGATATGTAAATGTACCTAATTTCTCAGTTCTCTCTCTAGACAAAATCCAGGACCCTGCAATACAAAATGGGGCAGTTTAGAAAACCAGTTTCCTCATCAATTGCTATCTATGAAAGGAAAATTATATATATATACATAATAATCAATTACATATATCTTCTACAACATCATTGTGCTTTTCCTCGTACACTCTTCATGAGGTACATGAGTAGACGAAGTACAAGGAAGGGAGATTACTCTGCTGTATCTTCTAATTCATTCACTGGGCTCCTCATAAAGTTAATGCAGGAGACATATGTACCGCAATGCTCTTCAATGTTCTGCAGCAGATTGTGGAGACAGTGACTGACAGACACACATGTGGGGAGGAGGCTGGAATGCAGTGCCTCAGATGGCAGTGGAGGCTGGAACACCCCTACATGCATACAAACAGATTGATACAATACTTCTTATTTTACTAAAATTAGGAACATTATGGCACACAAGCTCTTAATATAATTTCTATAAGTATAAACAGTATTCTATACTAACTCATCTCTTTATCTCTTCAGGCAGCATGGTGGTTCAGTGGTTATCAATTCTGCCTCACAGGGCTGGGGTCATGGGTACGATATCCAACCAGTGTTTTACCTGTGTGGAGTTTACCTGTTTTCCCCATGTTTGTATGGGTTTCCTCTGTGTGTTCCGGTTTCCTGCCATCCTCCAGAAACATACTAGTAGGTTAATTGGCTGCTACCAAAATTAACCCTATTCTGCATATTTGTGTGTTTGAGTCCCTACAGTATTGAAATTTTGGACCTACTCCAGAATACATTGTTCTCCAGCTTTGCAGGTTCCCTCCATATTTCTGAGCACCAATGACAACATCTGGAGCTTTCTGAGGAATTCAGCGCTTACTGCTCACCGGTCTAATAATACCATGTGATCCGTGCATGGTCTTCTGGGAGTTGTAGATGTTACAACATTGCACAGAGAATAGGGCTGTAAATTCCAGAAAGTAAGAAACCTGGGCTATCAGCAACCGTATCTTAAGAACTGATATCTGATCTTGTAAAAATAAAGTTTTGTCTTTGTTTCAGATCTGAGGAGGACAATCCGAACCAAACCAAGGCTCGGTATGTCTCACTAACCTAAATCATAACAGCTCATCTCTTCACCAAATAAAATGCAATCTCAGCTTTTGCTTTTACATACTAAAAAGCATATATGAACCCCTACTTGTAGAAGGGAAAAGGCAAGAAAAATTAGACCCACAGCAAAAAAAAATAAAAAACAGAACAAATTAAAAATGATCACAATGGGCAAAACTAATTAATAGTAGAAAGCATCCAGGATTAATTGCAGATGTAAGTGAACAGATAAATAGGGCAAACAACAAGGCAGATCAAATTTATAGAATACTGTGGTGTCTTTCCTAGCCTATATATCAGCATATCAAAATAGAAATGTGTCCACAGGGTTGCATTTAAAGTTCAAGAGTATGAAGAGCTTTTCATTCAATCCTTGGGGTGCCACAGAGTCGTGACCCAGTAACATTCTCTTTGGAATGTTTTCATAAACCACTGTATTCTGTAATTGTGTAATTGGGTTAAATTCAATTGTAGTGTCATTCAAGACTACTACTACTGTACTATAACACCTCATTACCCTTGCATTTTCATTAACTTTATTATGCTTCATATTGGAGATTTATTCCTGAGAAACCTGTCTAACTGTTGCTTGGAGACTGTATTTTAAAAAATATTAAAAGTGATGAAACTATATTTTGTTTAATAGTTGCAATTGTTGTACAGCACATGAAACTACAGTATATCTGTCCTCCGTGTTGGAGGCCCTCTACTCTTTTCACTGTACACCACTTCCCTGAATAAACTCATCACTTCCTTCGGTCTTCAGTATCACCTTTACACCAATGACATTTAACTCTACCTCTCTTCTCCTCATCTTTCCCCTCCCCTCATCTCTCATGTATTAGACTGCCTTTCCACCATTTTCCAAAACTGTGATCTCTACTGCCTAGCAAACCTTCTCCTCCAAGTTATTCTTAAAATGTGGTATATCTCTAATGGACAGACTCTCAAGTACAAGTTACTTGCTTTGCTTCAGCTAACAGGAAAATTAGCAAGATCAGTTGTGCAGAATTAAACA